>NC_070631.1:264726-303643 GCF_947347685.1 Pleuronectes platessa
ATATTAGACTTGTATCTATAAGCTGCTTGAGTTTCTGGTCTCGGTTCCAAAGAAGAATTCACTTCACAGATCCGATAACAGTCAGACACCAAACCACACGTCTCATCCAGGAAGCATGGATTGAAAGCTGAGACACATTTGAACCAGAAGTTTTTGATTTCATCTCCATGTGGTGTCATTGTTCACTGAGCCCAGGAGATCCTGAAGGATTTCAACTTGGTGGAAGGATGAGACAAAGTTCTGATTGGGTTGAGCTGCTGGTGGAGGATGTTCTCGTTGTATATGAACTTATTATATCTGTTTCTAATGGGCCTGAATGAAATAAGCAACTCTGAAGAATGAGGGACCTCTAATACTTTTTAAATGTATTAAAAAATTCAAACATTTTCTGTTTGAATGCAATGAGTTCGAGAACAGAGGCAGTAAAACCTGTGTTTTATCTGGAGATAATTACAAAGCAACATGTGGTTTGGCAGTGAAGCATCATCTCATCACACTGGATGAGACACACAGACAAACACAGACACACACAGACACACACAGTGGTGTTGGGGTTCACAGTGTGAGCACTCATCCCTGCTCTGGGGCTCTGGGAGCCATTTCCCTTAATGAGGCCTCAGATGGTGAATCAGAGTCGGGACATTTACCATCATCACGGCTAATTTGGTCTCCACCCGACCCGACCACGGCCGTGTCCCCAGCAGGAGCCTTTCAGCAGCCGCCTCTGACTCCGTCCTGATTTCTGATCAACGGGGAGCGCGGCTGATTTCTGACCGAGGAGCGCTTCATTGTGTAACAGTACAGTAAGAGGCGGGCTGGGCTTGTGAGAGTGGAAGGAACGCATGGGGAAATATGATTCATGCAGGTTTTTATGAGCAGGGCTGAGAATAAAAAAGGAAAAATCAACTGCCAACGTGTCCTGTAAAGAATTGAGCCTAAGCAGAGCAGCCATCACCTTAGGGTTAGCCTCAGTATTCCTCTGGAGTGTATTTTGTATCATATTATGTGTTTGATATTTGATATACACATATGAGTCAGTTCTGCACCAGCCAGAACCAAGAACATTTTATTACACAAACAATTTCAACTGGCGCACCAGTTGATCTGGACCAGTTCAATCAAAACCACTCCGTGTCCATGAGGCCGTGTCCCAGCACTCGTGAGACGTCTCAGGACGAGAAACACAGAAACTCAATCTGCTGCTTCCGTGTGATTCAAATCCACACGGCTGCTCCACAACATGTGATCAGCTGCTCTTTCCAAGGGGACAAATAAACTGATGAAGATGATGGGAGCATAATAATACTGTCACACTATTTCAAACCTTTTTAGTTCCTATTGTGTTGCAAGTTATTAAGTAGTCCTCAACATTTTCAATGGCTTAAATGTCAGGGATTGGAAGATAGATGATTATGATATAAAATCATTATTTCGTTCAATTTCTGCTCATGAATTCTGCACAAAACCACGATGAATATATCTCCTCGTGTTCAAAATACACTTCCTACAAACTGTTGGTGATGTGGCCAAACACCCTCAACGTGTCTACTTAACAAATGAATCAAAACCTCATCAGTTGTATTTGTGATATTATGAAAGAGAAACAAATAAAGCTCAGTGTCCCGCTGAAGGAAACGAGGTGTGAGGTTAAAGAAATGAAAAGATAACCAGGATAATAATAACCAGGATAATAATAACCAGGCGATGAGACCAGAGCAGGAGATGAGAGGAGTGGTCACGGCTTTCATCAGGAAGCGAGGGAGAAGAAACTCACCTAGAACCAGAGAGAGGAGACGTGAGGAGACAGAAGAAGAAAGAAAGACGTGGATAAAACAAGACGAGGAGGAGGACACGAGTGAAGAGCTGCTGCAGGAAGAGGAAGAGGAGGAGGAGGAGGACACGAATGAGGAGCTGCTGCAAGAAGAGGAAGAGGAGGAGGAGGACACGGGTGAAGAGCTGCTGCAGGAAGAGGAAGAGGAGGAGGAGGACACGAGTGAAGAGCTGCTGCAGGAAGAGGAAGAGGAGGAGGAGGACACGAGTTAAGAGCTGCTGCAGGAAGAGGAAGAGGAGGAGGAGGACACGAGTGAGGAGCTGCTGCAAGAAGAGGAAGAGGAAGAGGAGGAGGAGACGTAATGAGACAGAAGAAGAAAGAAAGACGTGGATGTAACAAGACGAGGAGGAGGACACGAGTGAAGAGCTGCTGCAGGAAGAGGAAGAGGAGGAGGAGGACACGAGTGAGGAGCTGCTGCAAGAAGAGGAAGAGGAGGAGGAGGACACGAGTGAGGAGCTGCTGCAAGAAGAGGAAGAGGAGGAGGAGGACACGAGTGAGGAGCTGCTGCAGGAAGAGGAAGAGGAGGAGGAGGACACAAGTGAAGAGCTGCTGCAGGAAGAGGAAGAGGAGGAGGAGGACACGAGTTAAGAGCTGCTGCAGGAAGAGGAAGAGGAGGAGGAGGACACGAGTGAGGAGCTGCTGCAAGAAGAGGAAGAGGAAGAGGAGGAGGAGACGTAATGAGACAGAAGAAGAAAGAAAGACGTGGATGTAACAAGACGAGGAGGAGGACACGAGTGAAGAGCTGCTGCAGGAAGAGGAAGAGGAGGAGGAGGACACGAGTGAGGAGCTGCTGCAAGAAGAGGAAGAGGAAGAGGAGGAGGAGACGTAATGAGACAGAAGAAGAAAGAAAGACGTGGATGTAACAAGACGAGGAGGAGGACACGAGTGAGGAGCTGCTGCAAGAAGAGGAAGAAGAGGAGGAGGAGGAGGAGACGTAATGAGACATAGGTTTAAACTAGTTAAAGGTGTGAGCTTTATTCTACTCTTAGCAACTTTCTCACTAATCCCACAGTTCACAGGCTTTTCAGATCTAAGAATTAGCTTAGCAGTTAGCACTGGCTGGACTTTGATGCTTAGAGCTCGAACCGTAACTTTGGACCCGTCCTGTCCTGTCCAGCCGCTTTGCATCAGAACTGAAGATCAATGAACTGATGGATTATTGTCAGTCGAGTATCTGAGGAGAAATATTATCTATCAAGCAGACCTGTTGTGATCATAGTCCAGGATCAGGATCCACCACTTTCAACAGAATTTAGTTCATTGACCTTTTGGAAATGAAACACGTTGAAGGTCAGACATAGTAACGATCTGTGTGTGATCTCATGAAGACTGAATCAAACCAACTGGAACCAGTTTCTCCCGAGGATCCTGATGAGCGGAGGATAAACAGGTCAAAGGTCGTTGCTCTCTGGCTCCAGGTTGTGATTAGATGGGCTTTCTGTTTCTCCAGTGAGACACGGAGCCTCCTCCAACCTCCTCCAACCTCCTCCAACCTCCTCCAACCTCCTCCTACCTCCTCCTACCTCCTCCAACCTCCTCCAACCTCCTCCTACCTCCTCCAACCTCCTCCAACCTCCTCCTACCTCCTCCAACCTCCTCCTACCTCCTCCAACCTCCTCCAACCTCCTCCAACCTCCTCAACCTCCTCCAACCTCCTCCAACCTACTCCAACCTCCTCCTACCTCCTCCAGCCTCCTCCAACCTCCTCCAACCTCCTCCAACCTCCTCCTACCTCCTCCAACCTCCTCCTACCTCCTCCTACCTCCTCCAACCTACTCCAACCTCCTCCTACCTCCTCCAGCCTCCTCCAACCTCCTCCAACCTCCTCCAACCTCCTCCTACCTCCTCCTACCTCCTCCAACCTCCTCCAACCTCCTCCAACCTCCTCCAACCTCCTCCAACCTCCTCCAACCTCCTCCTACCTCCTCCAACCTCCTCCTACCTCCTCCAACCTCCTCCTACCTCCTCCTACCTCCTCCAACCTCCTCCAACCTCCTCCAACCTCCTCCAACCTCCTCCAACCTCCTCCAACCTCCTCCTACCTCCTCCAACCTCCTCCTACCTCCTCCAACCTCCTCCAACCTCCTCCTACCTCCTCCAACCTCCTCCAACCTCCTCCAACCTCCTCCTACCTCCTCCAACCTCCTCCTACCTCCTCCAACCTACTCCAACCTCCTCCTACCTCCTCCAACCTCCTCCAACCTCCTCCTACCTCCTCCAACCTCCTCCAACCTCCTCCAACCTCCTCCAACCTCCTCCTACCTCCTCCAACCTCCTCCAACCTCCTCCAACCTCCTCCAACCTCCTCCTACCTCCTCCAACCTCCTCCAACCTACTCCAACCTCCTCCAACCTCCTCCAACCTCCTCCAACCTCCTCCTACCTCCTCCAACCTCCTCCTACCTCCTCCAACCTCCTCCAACCTCCTCCAACCTCCTCCTACCTCCTCCAACCTCCTCCAACCTCCTCCAACCTCCTCCTACCTCCTCCAACCTCCTCCTACCTCCTCCAACCTCCTCCAACCTACTCCAACCTCCTCCTACCTCCTCCAACCTCCTCCAACCTCCTCCTACCTCCTCCTACCTCCTCCTACCTCCTCCAACCTCCTCGACCTCCTCCTACCTCCTCCTACCTCCTCAACCTCCTCCTACCTCCTCAACCTCCTCCAACCTCCTCCAGCCTCCTTTCACACATGACTCCACCTGTGCCCTCAGAACAATAACGTGTGATGACAGGAGATTCTCATATGAACTGAACTCCAGATTAACTTCTTACAGTCGATCAACACGTTCCACAGAACCGACCTGAAAGCTCCCAATGGAATGAACATGTCTTTAGTGTGTTCTCATGTGCAGCTCACTCACAAGCAACATGTTTCAAACACGCCATGTTGCCTGTGAGCTGGATGAGCTCAGGGTGAAGAGCGTTGGTTTGGAAATGAAACAGATCCTGAATCTGTTTCAGCTGGTTCTCTCCTGACGCTGGATCAACACATGTGAAGAGGGAAGTGCAGCTTCTGTGCATCAGGATCACATGACGCTCTGCAGGAGGAAGTTACAGTTTTTCTCAGTTGTTAACACACAAAAAGCGAAAATTCGGCACAATTTGCACAACCTTCACTTCATGCACCAATCACTTGACCCAGTCTGGCACTACTTCACACTCCCTTATCTGCATTAGACTCTGACTTTCCTTGTTTACACTCTGATGTCAATTACACATCACCTTGTTGTCAAAACACTACACACAATATTCAGTTGTTGCACACACTTCTCAAGTAAAATGACCAGGTCTTCCTGTTCCTGTTTCTGTGCAGATCTTTGGTTCCATGTTCTTCGTCTTCTGATCAAAGTGAACTTGTGATGATTTCACAAACAGCTCCAGGAGGAAACCTGATAACAGAGGACATCTTCAGGGACATGATGATAATCATGTTTCCATTAGTGTAGAATCACCTGTTTGTAAAACAGAGTGAGAGAAGCTCCCCATGTTTCTCCTGCAGCTCTGACTCACCAACACTGGCTCCAGGTCAGCTTCCACACGTCTCTGTTATCTGAGAGCCAACGTATGGAAGTGAAAGGTGAAGCAAGTCGGGTGCAATCTGCAACCTCACCACTTGGTGTCACTACATTATTAGCCCAGAGCCTTTTATTTGGGTTGGGTCAATTTTTCATCATCTGTCATATGAAATCTTTCTGGATTATCTGCTCATGATGCATCTAAAGATATTCAGTTGAATCAAAGTGATAATTCCAGGTGAACTTTCTCAAGATGAAATGTTGGATTTAGGATTTAGAGCTAAGTCCTGAGGGAGGAACACAGTTCAGTTTGGTTTCGGTAAGAACCCTGGTCACACTGTTGCATTATGGGAACTCAACTCCTCCCATAGTCACACAAGCATTTTAGCCTCATTGTTTGAGGTTTTGATATATTTTCAATCATCAGATGGTTTTGGAATTATACTTTTTCATATTCTACCCCTCACATTGTTTCTGTTTCTACGTTAAGATTTGAGGATAAAGAGTTGATTGGAGTGAGAAGCAGGAAGAGCCTCAGTGGCTCCAGTGGAAGTGAATGACGGAGCGGAGGTAACGAGCCTCCGTCACTCGGAGGCTTGTTCTCCGTCAGTGTGAAGCCGTGTGGTACGACTTCCACTTGAACTCTGCACACAAGCTGCTCAACAGCAAATCACAACAATTTACTAGAAGTCATCTCTGTGAGCCACAGACACACTCACAGATAAACCAAGCCAAAGTGCTTCTAGCGAATGATTTGAGAAGCTCTGCTCCTAATCTGCTGCTGAATCACTGGGCTGATTGCAGATCAGCCACCTTTACAGGAGCATGTATGGACTGAACAGTGCACAACTCAACACGTTTCCTTCAGTTCACAGCAGCTTTCATTAGAAACTGAGACTTAATGATGTAATAATGTTTCACTGACCACAGCTGCACCTCATTCCACCAGTGGACAGATGAATCCTTACTGGTGGAGACCAGTATCCTGGTGACTTCATCCTGAGTCATAACTTGTCAATATCCCTGGTTTCAAATGAGCAGCCGGTCTCATTAGAAACCAGTGAGACGGGGTCTGAGCTCAGAATCAATATGGCTGCTGTGTAATGATGATACAACCACGAGTTGTTGTTCCAGAGACGTTTCAGGACAGTTTGTTCTTCTACATTGAAACAACAGGAGCTTCCATCTCCAGGTTGTGTGTTCACATTGTGTGTCCTCAGGTGTTGTGAGTTCAGACTGATCCTGTGACGGATCAGTCTGAACTCACATCTCTCACCTCAGCTTCATCTCCTGCTGCTCTGAGTTTGAACAACACAATGAATGGATCTGAGTTGATTCCTCCAGTAGTGAAGCAGAAAACCACTGGTTTTGAAAAGAGAGTTAATGGGGACGCAGCTGTGATGGTGTTAGGGTGGAGCGAGTGTGAGACTGGAGCTAATCGCCACCTTCACGTTGGTTATGAGGACATGAACCGATGCTTCTGCTGGTGTCCGTCTCAAGGTCTCTGTGAAGCTGCAGCTGATAAACAGGTTGTTTGTTTGTTGACGTCCTGAAGAACTGAAATCAAACTTTTACTCACACACATGTGATTTAGACAGTTTGTCAGTATTAAATTAAATTATGACGAGTAATGCTTCAAGTAAAATCAGATTTAATTATATATCGGCTGTGACAGATTGACCTGAAGGTAAATACACAACTGAACTTTACTAAGTAAACCATCGAGCCTGTGAGGTTTAGTGGCTGATGCTGATGTAAGGGCTTATGAAGTATTCTAAAACTGATATAATCAGACGATATTTGTAATGATGTGTAAAATATTCTTATCAAAAAAAAGATAATTTATATTCAGATTAACTATAAACATTATTATAAAAATACAACCCAATAAAGAAATTAAATTAAAACATAATTATTTTATTGAAAATATAAAGATACATTTCTGCAGTTTATTCTGTTAAAAATCAGTTTCTGATTTATCAGCTGACGTTATGATGCTGTGATTATGACACCATTTGTGAAGCTGGAACATTAATACTTAATACTTAATACTGAGGTAAATATATATATATAAGATAATAGATAATATATACAACTGTTAAATGTCTCAACTTTAATAAAATAACACCTTCTTAGAAACCTTGAATATAATAACAATATATTAAATATAATAATAAACTGAGGGCAGAAAAATTCCCAACCAACTTTAATCATTTTTATTTTCATAATAACTTAAAGAAGGAACTTCTTCGTTTGCTTTGTGCTCGATCACAACAGAAGCACCAGAGATGTGTTGATACTTCAAGTGGGTAAAGTTATGGGCCAATATACAGCCTTGAAATTAAATATGATATCTGACAGTTGAACTATACGTTTTATTCTATATAACTATAAATAACAAGAAAACACAAATATGATCATAAGCACGAGACTTGAATTCAGAAAATAAACGATTTTCCCCTAAACTCTGAACGTAAACACTGATCTTTGTCTCCGATGTTTATTCTGTGAAATGAAAGTTTTCCAAACGTTAGCACAGGTTCTGAATGAGCGGCTTCACTGGTGTTCACCACTGAGCTCTTTCTTTTAAACACCTCATGGAACCAGGAGTTACAGTTTACATCAGCATGCGTTTCCCATAATCCCTCACTGCTCGCTTGAATCCCCTGTGGGCTCCACGCAGATAATAGAACCTCCTCGGCTTAGTGAGACGCTGGCAGACTTACAGAGACGTGGCTGATGCCCCTGGAGGAGGGCTGTGAACATATTACCTGCTGGGATCGGGAGATTGGGATCCAGAATCGGTTTTTATTCAAGAGCTCTTTCTTCAGAAGTCCCACAGGGATGTGAAAGGTGTTCTGCTGTGGCAGGAAACAGACGGATGGGTTTTATAAAGCGCTGTGATTAAAGGGAGAGAAGAGAAGGAAGACGACACAAAGACACAACAGAGACATAAATGGGATTATTATCAAATGATGTGGATCCTGCAGATTGGTCCGAATTGAAGGGCTCTGCTTTATTTGTCTCTTTACTTCCTGCCACTACCAGCGATGACATCATCTGCACTTGTCTCTGTGGTGTTTAGATCAACACATAGTCAACCTCTCATTAACACACACACACACACACACACACACAAGTGACGGCTCCTTCAAGCCGACAGTGCAGACCTGCAGTGTGTGAATAATTCAAAGTGAAGATTAATATTTGAAGCGACCAGCTCAGCAGATGAAAGAGTTATCACACAGACTTCTCCCTCTATTAATGGAGAGAAGAAGCTCAGTGTGAAATGAAGAAGAAGAAAAGTCCGAGATGAGGAATCGATGGAGCAGAGAACATGTGACTTCACTCTGTCTACGTGATGAATGTTCGTGACTGAGTTAGAAGAAGAATCTTTAAATCAGATCTGAGATTGGATGAATGAAGATTATCCAGAGAACCACAGATCTTTTCAAATGGATGAATAGCACCCAGCAGGTCATCGGGTCAGACAGAGAAGTGTCTTCAATCAGGCTGAAGATGTTCTTCCAGTAAACGTGAACCTTTGTCCACATCGTGCAGGAAGCGTCTCACCAGCAAATCCAGCATATTTCATAATCAGCTGCAAACGTGTTTCCTGAGAGGCTCAGAGAGGTAATCCATCCAATGCATTTAATAATTGAAGATCACAGCTGCGTGCAAATAAAGATGAAAGATGTAGGGGGGGGGGGTGGGGGGGGAGCTCATGTATTAATACAGTGATCTGAGCAGGAGACTGTCTCCTTTGTTTCAGGAAGGAGGGAAGGAAAAAGAAAATGTTATCTATGAGGAAGACAGATTTGTGATTTTTGTTATTCTCATATGGTTGTTATTGGATTTGTTCAGATTTATAGATGTGATTCTCACTGAGGAAGATTCCCATCAGTCATATGGAGAGTGATTTCTACCTCTTCAGCTCGTGTGGCTGGATGATGTAATCTGTCTCCAGTGGCTCCACAGACGAGGACACGCGTCCACTGACAATCGGATTCTGCTCTGCTCTCAATGAACCAACAATAAACCTCATGGACGTGGAGGAGATGATCCAGAGCTACAGGGACGTGAGGGACGTGAGGGACGTGAGGGACATGAGGGACGTGAGGGACATGAGGGACGTGAGGGACGTGAGGGACGTGAGGGACATGAGGGACATGAGGGACGTGAGGGACGTGAGGGACGTGAGGGACGTGAGGGACATGAGGGACGTGAGGGACGTGAGGGACGTGAGGGACATGAGGGACATGAGGGACGTGAGGGACGTGAGGGACGTGAGGGACGTGAGGGACGTGAGGGACGTGAGGGCGGAGAAGAGAAGCAAGAGGCTGGAATGTTCAGCTGGAATGACACCACCTGAGTCTTCTGGAGATACTTGAGTTAGAGATCAAAGGCCCCGGGTTCAGACGTGAGATGTTCCTCGTGGGACCAGTCGGTGAGATCCACCTCCAGGTCATCGGGGATTTAACCAGATTCAATAACCGGTGTTTTCCACCGTCACCTCTGTTTCCTGTTTCCGCCCTTGTGGAGCAAAATATTCATTGTGTACCTACTTGATTGTCAAGTACATAATTAGTTTTCACCTGTGTGTGTGTGTGTTTGTGCTGAACACTGCTTGCACAGTGGTGGAGTTCTCAGTAGATATATATGAAGGACTCATTAAGAATCTCTATGAATAACAGAACATTCAGATTCATGAATCAGTGTGTGTGTGCACAGGAAGTCTTTGATGTGGAGAGTTGGAATCATGGATTTCTTTCTGCTCAATCTGACTTTTAAATGGAAGAAAAGTTTGTGACTCATAAAAAGTGATTTTTCTTTATTTAATAGATTTAAGCTTTAGCACATTTTCTTTTGTTTTAAAGTGACCTGTGCATTCGAGGTGTGATGAGCTGGTGTTACCTGTGGATTGAACTGAGACGCTTTGTGTTGATTGAAGAAACAGAAGAGGTCCACAGAGGAGAGGAGACCTGAGGAAGCTCTGAACCTTCTATGATAGAAAAGCTCAACAATCATTCTGGAGATTGTTGAGTTCCTGAAGTTCAGACAGCGAATGCTAACAGTGCTAGCAGTTAGCTTAGCTATGTTTTCATCAGCGTAGGAACAGTGGTTACATAATGTTCAATATGACAAATATCATTGATAACATTGATACTGTCAATCATACCTGAGAGATTTGTTATTGTTTTGCGTCAGAGGAAGAAACTTCCTCCGACTCGCTCACTGTGAATCCTGCAGATGATCAGCTGTCTCACCTCAGACGTTAACCAGATGAAGACAAGCTGCAGAAACTCTGGACATTTATATTCACACACATACTCGTGTGGAGCTGCATGTCTGACAGCAGCTTCAGCTACTGCCTGGATCCTGGGGCTTCACTCTCTGTCCTTTCCTTTCCCACGATGTCCTCGGTTATTTGTCTCCTCCTCGTCTCTCTGCTGCTTCATTCATTCCTCCACTGAAGCACAGAGACAGAGACAGAGACAGAGACGGGGAGGGAGGGAAGAGGGAAATGAGATTGTTTACGGAACAGGTCAGAACATGGGTAGAAATTCACGAAGGAGATTTTATCATGTCCAGAGCAGAGAGACAGAAAGAGAGAAGACAAGATGTTCTTCAGGAGAGAGAGGACCCAGCGCTCAGTCCCTGATGTGAACAGAGGAGGAGGATTCTCTCTGAAGACGGTCGGACGGCAGGTCCGCAGTACGCAGAGAGAGGGAGGGGAGCGGGGGGGGGGGGGGGATGCAGAGAAAGAAGAGATGAAGTCATATTTAGATGTGATACAGGAGGGACTGAAGAATAAACCAGGAAGTCAAGAAGGGAGGGGTTGCAGAATCTACATAGAACCACAAAGAGACAGAACTAGAACAGATCTGAGCCTCCATACAGAAGACAGAAGAGAAACAACAGAATGAGATGAAAACAAAAAGAAAGAAACAACAGAAAGAAACAACAGCTTTATGATTTGTCTGGTGTGGTGCTCCTGCAGGCCTTATACATCCATGAATATATTATATTACTGGTGCATTGATCTGTCCTCTACTCAGCGGTCAGGACCTTGTCCCTTCATAACAGGATCAGACTGAAAGATAAAAACCAGTCGTCCTGTGAAGATCTCGTTCCAAAGTTCAGCTGAAATCTCTTTATTAAGAAATGAAGCCAAACTATAACAGATACAAACTCCACCATCTTGTGCATCTGCAGTCAGAGTCTGTGCATATTGATCTGGAGCTACGCTGTCCAGGTCCCGCCCTTTCACACACTCGACCAATCCTGAGTCAGTCTCAGCTGTCCATCATGACCTCTCGGCTCTTTTTATATAATCAAATAAGTCATTAAAACCAACAATCCTAAAAGATTCATGCAGGAGGGATGAGAGGATGAAAGATGTGAAGATAAGACACGTGAACAAGAGGAGTAGAAGTGAGAAGCAGGTGATGAGAGGATGAAAGATGTGAAGATAAGACACGTGAACAAGAGGAGTAGAAGTGAGAAGCAGGTGATGAGAGGATGAAAGATGAGAAGATAAGACACGTGAACAAGAGGAGTAGAAGTGAGAAGCAGGTGATGAGAGGATGAAAGATGTGAAGATAAGACGTGAATCAGAGGAGTAGAAGTGAGAAGCAGGTGATGAGAGGATGAAAGATGTGAAGATAAGACACGTGAACAAGAGGAGTAGAAGTGAGAAGCAGGTGATGAGAGGATGAAAGATGTGGAGATAAGACGTGAATCAGAGGAGTAGAAGTGAGAAGCAGGTGATGAGAGGATGAAAGATGTGAAGATAAGACACGTGAACAAGAGGAGTAGAAGTGAGAAGCAGGTGATGAGAGGATGAAAGATGTGGAGATAAGACGTGAATCAGAGGAGTAGAAGTGAGAAGCAGGTGATGAGAGGATGAAAGATGTGAAGATAAGACACGTGAACAAGAGGAGTAGAAGTGAGAAGCAGGTGATGAGAGGATGAAAGATGTGAAGATAAGACATGAACAAGAGGAGTAGAAGTGAGAAGCAGGTGATGAGAGGATGAAAGATGTGAAGATAAGACATGAACAAGAGGAGTAGAAGTGAGAAGCAGGTGAGAGGATGAAAGATGTGAAGATAAGACATGAGAACAAGAGGAGTAGAAGTGAGAAGCAGGTGATGAGAGGATGAAAGATGTGAAGATAAGACATGAACAAGAGGAGTAGAAGTGAGAAGCAGGTGATGAGAGGATGAAAGATGTGAAGATAAGACACGTGAACAAGAGGAGTAGAAGTGAGAAGCAGGTGATGAGAGGATGAAAGATGTGAAGATAAGACGTGAACAAGAGGAGTAGAAGTGAGAAGCAGGTGATGAGAGGATGAAAGATGAGAAGATAAGACACGAGAACAAGAGGAGTAGAAGTGAGAAGCAGGTGATGAGAGGATGAAAGATGAGAAGATAAGACACGTGAACAAGAGGAGTAGAAGTGAGAAGCAGGTGATGAGAGGATGAAAGATGTGAAGATAAGACATGAGAACAAGAGGAGTAGAAGTGAGAAGCAGATGATGAGAGGATGAAAGATGTGGAGATGAAAGGAATCGCTCAGTGAGGAACCTGAAGAGGGGAAAGAGAGAAAGGGAGAAGAGATGAGTTGAGAATAAAGAAGTGGAGAAGAGCTGGAGGCCAAACTGGGGGGGGGGGGATGGATGAGAAACATGTGATCACAACACCTTCTTGACTTCAGACCCTTTCTTCAGAGCAGCTGGAACAGAAAATACTTTTTCTTTTCAAGCCCAAAACACACAAACTCAAATAATTAGAAGATGAAAGTCAATCTTTTTATTGAATCATTAGTTTCATGTTATTTCTGTGGATTATTTTGGGCTCACGACATGAATCCTGATATTTACTGTTCGACGAGTCGAATTTTAACTAAAGATGATAATATGATAATATAATAACGATCAAAGAGTCTAAAGACTGAGACTCCAGCTCTGGTCTGTGTGTGACGCATCTGATCAGACGTGTGCATGTGAGGTGTACATGTGAGGTGTGCATGTGAGGTGTGCGTGTGACGTGTGACGTGTGCATGTGAGGTGTGCATGTGACGTATGCGTGTGACGTGTGGGTGTGACGTGTGCATGTGACGTGTGCGTGTGCGTGTGACGTATGCATGTGACATGTGCATGTTAGGTGTGCGTGTGACGTGTGCATGTGACGTGTGCATGTGACGTGTGCGTGTGACGTGTGCATGTGACGTGTGCGTGTGACGTGTGCATGTCAGTCACTCAAATCTTATCAGTATAGTCTCATTTTCTCAGGTCCCAGTTTGTCTCATCGTCTTTAACAAGGTGAGACGTCCTCTGTTCTTCAACAAGATCTTTATTGACTTGTAGATTGTCAGGACTCGGGGGTTTGATGCCCACTGGTGAACCACGTCCTCACTCCGGCTCGGGATTAGAGTGTCGACCAAGTCTCATTCTCAGCCACGTGCACGCCCTTCACCCCGGCTCCTCCCCTGAAGTGTCACAGATGTTACCTTCTGTAACACCAGCTCTCTCTCTCCTCAGGTACACCAAGATGAAGACGGCCACCAACATCTACATCTTCAACCTGGCTCTGGCCGACTCTCTGTTCCTCGCCACGTTACCGTTCCAGGTAAGCACCTCCGTCACGTGGCCTCCACCCGTCCTGTCCTCTGAGCGCTCAGGAGACGGGAGTGTCTCAGGAGCAGGAGACGATGTCACAGAGCAGTTAGTGGACGTCGTGCTGGACGGACAGAGACGCCAAACTGAAAAACATAATGAACTACATTAAAAAGATCATAACCCCTAAAAGAAGTTAAAGAGCAGTTTGAATGTGTCCTCTAATAACTGGGTTTGTATGTAAGAGTGAATTCCATCTGACAGTAACTTAAAAACTCATTCAGTTGCTTTGGCCTTTATATTCAAACATCATCAGAATCAGAATTATTTTTATTGCCATTTATATTTGCACATACAGGAAATTGCCTTGGTTTGGTTGGTGCACCGTACAAACAACAATATAAAAACAACAATAGAACAACAATATATACAGTACATGCTGGTGGTTTGAGTGATTTACTTTCTGTCCCTTATGAAGCAGAACCAGTGTAATATCATTTCATTCCCAGTGACTTCATGTACGACTGTGGAGTGAAACCTGTAAATCTCTTAATGTCGTGAAGTTAATGTTCAGGAGCTGAAACATAAAGTTATATATTAACAGTCTGAAGTTACATATTAACAGTCTCAAGTTACATATTAACAGTCTCAAGTTATATATTAACAGTCTCAAGTTATATATTAACAGTCTGAAGTTACATATTAACAGTCTAAAGTTACATATTAACAGTCTCAAGTTATATATTAACAGTCTCAAGTTATATATTAACAGTCTGAAGTTACATATTAACAGTCTAAAGTTATATATTAACAGTCTCAAGTTACATATTAACAGTCTAAAGTTACATATTAACAGTCTAAAGTTATATATTAACAGTCTAAAGTTACATATTAACAGTCTCAAGTTATATATTAACAGTCTGAAGTTACATATTAACAGTCTGAAGTTACATATTAACAGTCTGAAGTTACATATTAACAGTCTCAAGTTACATATTAACAGTCTGAAGTTACATATTAACAGTCTGAAGTTACATATTAACAGTCTGAAGTTACATATTAACAGTCTGAAGTTACATATTAACAGTCTCAAGTTACATATTAACAGTCTGAAGTTACATATTAACAGTCTGAAGTTATATATTAACAGTCTGAAGTTATATATTAACAGTCTGAAGTTATATATTAACAGTCTGAAGTTATATATTAACAGTCTGAAGTTACATATTAACAGTCTGAAGTTATATATTAACAGTCTAAAGTTACATATTAACAGTTTCAAGTTATATATGATCTCATACATGTCTCCTGCCTCCACCTGTCTGCCCCCCCCCCCCCCCCCTCCCTCCAGGGCACCGATGTGTTCCTGGGCTTCTGGCCGTTTGGCAACACTCTGTGTAAAGTGGTGGTGTCCATCGACTACTACAACATGTTCACCAGCACCTTCACCCTGACGGTGATGAGCATGGACCGCTACGTGGCCGTCTGCCACCCGGTCAAGGCTCTGGACATGAGGACGCCTCACAAGGCCAAGGTAAGAGTTCGATTCCCGAGTCAGAGATTCACCAGAACCTTCTCGCCTCCAGGAAACCAGCTGACCTCAGGTCACAGGACATTCACTGATTTAAATATGAAGACTAAACTGAATGAAAAGACATTATTATATTGAAAAGATAATAATCACCATACCATCAGACCATCTATAAGATATTGATTTTATTTGCCATTAAAGTTAATTGCCATCATGTCATCACGTCTTCAGGTGGTGAACATCTGTGTGTGGGTGCTGGCTTCGGCCTTTGGGATTCCAGCCATGGTCCTGGGAAACATAGAAGAAGAGCAGGAGCACAACAGTGAGTCAATAAAGTCATTTTACACTATTTGATTGTCCAAGCGTGACCCTTGACCTTCACCTGCATCCTCATCTGATCAGAGCTCCGTCCACCTGGTGAGAACTGAACTGCATGATGGGAAAAAGAACCTGTTGTTCACACTCTGTTCTTCCACTTGAGTCAAAGAACAAGAGAACATCGGTTTTAATCTTTTTCAACGACGCGTTGGGAAAATTCTTCTCTGTTGGACTCAAGACTGGATTTGATTCGTGGGAACATTTCTCATGTTCCAGTGTTTTCATTGTGACTCTTTCTGCTGCCTGTGCAGTTTCTCTCTTTGTCTTTTAAATATCGAACAACTCAGCTCCTCCATCCTCCTGCTGGGTCACTCTGTGATCAGAAGCTGCTTCCCATGAAGCTGCAGTAGAGGCAGCAGGGAGCAGAGAAGACGATGTCTCAGAGACGTGTGTCTCGACGTGTCCTGTCCCACAAGGACTCAAGGTCGTGGAATGATTTGACCCCAGAGAGCTGCAGGAGAGTGAGGAGGTCTCACTCTGACTCATGATTTCAATCTTCACTTCTTTCTTTCCATGTCGTTCATCTGGAGAAAAGCTGATTACCGGATATTCCATGCACAAAAATAATAAATCAATACAAGACAAATGAAGATATCACATCAGATAATCTCCCAAAACAGTTTGTTCCTGTCACTATGAGAAGTCAACGATCATAGTTTCAGTTTCCATCAGTTTTCAGATCTTCATGGAATGAATGAGATGATCCAGGTCATGAGTTCAGGCTTCAACAGAGAGAACTGTGGATCTGCTCTTCAAGCTCTGAATGCTCCTGCAGCCGGTGGCTCTGCTCATGAATCAGGTGTGACTCAGATTCTCAAGAGACTCAAAGACACAAACATGAATGAAAAGATGATGCAACTGAAGTTTGTTCTGACTCCAGATGGAGAACAGAAGCTTCTCTCTTTCAAATCCACTCATTTCATTTCAAGCTGCTTTTCACTTTACTAAGTGGATCCAGCTGGCTCCTTACACTGTATACAGTGTGTGTGTGTGTGTGTGTGTGTGTGTGTGCTTCCATAAATAATCTCACTCAGCCATTCATGTGTTTTAGTTTAGACAACACACACACACACAGAGTTATTGTCTAATATTCATTAAACATCTTGAAGTGGAACAGACTCGTCCACACATTAAACTATGTGCATATATTTCACAGCTCTGTGTTTGCCATATATGGTCGTTTGAGAAGGATAATGACGTGTGTGTGTGTGTGTGTGTGTGTGTGTGTGTGTGTGAGTGTGTGTGTGTGTGTGTGTGCAGACTTATTGCTGCTCCATTTCTATGTTAACATGTGAACAAGTCATTCCAAACACAGGAGCTTTAAATAAGCCTGAAGCAGGAACAGAGCCCAACATGTCACTGGGAGTTAAACACTCCCAGTTACACACTCCCAGTTACACACTCTTGGTCTGTTTAACCCTCGGCTGCCTGAACCATCTCGGTCGTGTGTGTTGAGACCGACTTTACTTTTGACATGTTTACCTAAAAAGGAGAAGTTGAACTAGTTGAAGACGAATCAGAGCTAAAGCATCGGTGGGATTTGACCTTCACACTCTAAGTGACTTTGTGATACAGACGAGTGCTTGAAGTTATTAAAAACTACATGCAGTACAAATAACACTTTTAATACACAGGATAGAACTTCCGAGCTTCATTAGCTCGTACTCTGCCTCCATGGAAGCAGCTGGAGGGATGTGAGCCTGTAAACAGACTCAGACAGATGCAGGATGTTTTCATCCTTTATTAACTATGTTTGACAAACTGGTCATTTAGGGCTTCGACCACTTTTCTGTTGGATTCTACTAAGAACCAATCGTGTGTAGGTTTATTTAACCTTGGAGGAGGTTGGCGCTCTACCGTTCCCTCGTTCTCTGTATGTTCCTCTGTTTGCTCTCACGTGACTGCTGAGAGAACCACACTCATCTTCATCTTCATCTTCATCTTCATGTCTCCTCTCAACAGAGAGGACTCAGAGGTGTAACCTCCGTCACAGCTGCAGACGAGTGATGGTGCTGCAGCGTCACAACACCACCACATGAACTTTGCTCTTGATAAACTGACGTGCAGGAACAAGCCTTCCTGATCCAAACCAGTAATAAACTGGAATGAAAAGTTATGAAGGCTAATGGTTCGGTGTGAATACACGTTGCTCTGAAGAGACACGGTGTAGACTTGACTTGTCTTCAGTGTGTCCTCTGACTCCAGCTTCCTGCTCCAGCCTCAGGAGACAGTGAACTGAGTTCCTGTGTCTCACTCTCATCAGGAGGGACAGCCTCAGGAGACAGTGAACTGAGTTCATGTGTCTCACTCTCATCAGGAGGGACAGCCTCAGGAGACAGTGAACTGAGTTCCTGTGTCTCACTCTCATCAGGAGGGACAGCCTCAGGAGACAGTGAACTGAGTTCCTGTGTCTCACTCTCATCAGGAGGGACCGCCTCAGGAGACAGTGAACTGAGTTCATGTGTCTCACTCTCATCAGGAGGGACAGCCTCAGGAGACAGTGAACTGAGTTCATGTGTCTCACTCTCATCAGGAGGGACAGCCTCAGGAGACAGTGAACTGAGTTCATGTGTCTCTCTCTCATCAGGAGGGACCGCCTCAGGAGACAGTGAACTGAGTTCATGTGTCTCACTCTCATCAGGAGGGACAGCCTCAGGAGACAGTGAACTGAGTTCCTGTGTCTCACTCTCATCAGGAGGGACAGCCTCAGGAGACAGTGAACTGAGTTCCTGTGTCTCACTCTCATCAGGAGGGACAGCCTCAGGAGACAGTGAACTGAGTTCCTGTGTCTCTCTCTCATCAGGAGGGACAGCCTCAGGAGACAGTGAACTGAGTTCATGTGTCTCACTCTCATCAGGAGGGACAGCCTCAGGAGACAGTGAACTGAGTTCATGTGTCTCTCTCTCATCAGGAGGGACAGCCTCAGGAGACAGTGAACTGAGTTCATGTGTCTCACTCTCATCAGGAGGGACAGCCTCAGAAGACAGTGAACTGAGTTCCTGTGTCTCACTCTCATCAGGAGGGACAGCCTCAGGAGACAGTGAACTGAGTTCATGTGTCTCACTCTCATCAGGAGGGACAGCCTCAGGAGACAGTGAACTGAGTTCCTGTGTCTCACTCTCATCAGGAGGGACAGCCTCAGGAGACAGTGAACTGAGTTCCTGTGTCTCTCTCTCATCAGGAGGGACAGCCTCAGGAGACAGTGAACTGAGTTCATGTGTCTCTCTCTCATCAGGAGGGACAGCCTCAGGAGACAGTGAACTGAGTTTCTGTGTCTCTCTCTCATCAGGAGGGACAGCCTCAGGAGACAGTGAACTGAGTTCATGTGTCTCTCTCTCATCAGGAGGGACAGCCTCAGGAGACAGTGAACTGAGTTCATGTGTCTCACTCTCATCAGGAGGGACAGCCTCAGGAGACAGTGAACTGAGTTCCTGTGTCTCACTCTCATCAGGAGGGACAGCCTCAGGAGACAGTGAACTGAGTTCATGTGTCTCTCTCTCATCAGGAGGGACAGCCTCAGGAGACAGTGAACTGAGTTCCTGTGTCTCACTCTCATCAGGAGGGACAGCCTCAGGAGACAGTGAACTGAGTTCCTGTGTCTCTCTCTCATCAGGAGGGACAGCCTCAGGAGACAGTGAACTGAGTTCCTGTGTCTCTCTCTCATCAGGAGGGACAGCCTCAGGAGACAGTGAACTGAGTTCATGTGTCTCTCTCTCATCAGGAGGGACAGCCTCAGGAGACAGTGAACTGAGTTCATGTGTCTCACTCTCATCAGGAGGGACAGCCTCAGAAGACAGTGAACTGAGTTCCTGTGTCTCACTCTCATCAGGAGGGACAGCCTCAGGAGACAGTGAACTGAGTTCATGTGTCTCACTCTCATCAGGAGGGACAGCCTCAGGAGACAGTGAACTGAGTTCCTGTGTCTCACTCTCATCAGGAGGGACAGCCTCAGGAGACAGTGAACTGAGTTCCTGTGTCTCTCTCTCATCAGGAGGGACAGCCTCAGGAGACAGTGAACTGAGTTCATGTGTCTCTCTCTCATCAGGAGGGACAGCCTCAGGAGACAGTGAACTGAGTTTCTGTGTCTCTCTCTCATCAGGAGGGACAGCCTCAGGAGACAGTGAACTGAGTTCATGTGTCTCTCTCTCATCAGGAGGGACAGCCTCAGGAGACAGTGAACTGAGTTCATGTGTCTCACTCTCATCAGGAGGGACAGCCTCAGGAGACAGTGAACTGAGTTCCTGTGTCTCACTCTCATCAGGAGGGACAGCCTCAGGAGACAGTGAACTGAGTTCATGTGTCTCTCTCTCATCAGGAGGGACAGCCTCAGGAGACAGTGAACTGAGTTCCTGTGTCTCACTCTCATCAGGAGGGACAGCCTCAGGAGACAGTGAACTGAGTTCCTGTGTCTCTCTCTCATCAGGAGGGACAGCCTCAGGAGACAGTGAACTGAGTTCATGTGTCTCTCTCTCATCAGGAGGACGACGGGACGTCCTGCAGTTCAGATCCAGCTCTGTTATGGTTTTACTCCAATGAGTTCATCTCAGGGAACTTGTACTTTCATTATAAAGCCAGTTAATGATGAGCAGTGTGATTATCAGCAACCCAGTTAGTGGATTGAAATGAATGAGCCATGGTGAAGGAGATGACACGTGACTGAAGGAGTGGCATCATCTTATCCTCCCTCAGCCTCGAAGGCTCCTGGCAAAACGTGGTTAGCACGAGTTCAGGTTGAAATTCATCTGGATGCATGAACACAGTTATTATCCTGAAAATGATATCTCATAGATGAGGGGAAAAATAGGGCTGGTTAGGGTTCGGGTTATCCCTAGGACCGAAGAACAGTGTGTGAAGGAAAAGAAAAAGAAGAGATGGAAGGAGGAAGAGGAGAAGAGCTTTGGACAGATGGAGATTAAAGATAAATGAATGAACAGAGAAATAAAAGCTAAGAAAAGAAATAGTAAGAGAAAGAAGTGATAGAGGAGACGGACAAACGAGGGGATGAGAATCATCTGAGAACAAAAACTCTTCTGTGTGAAGAGAAAGAAACAAAAACAGGACAGAGACGTGAAGAAGAAGAGAGCGACTCAGTTCTTCTCTACAGAGCAGAACAGCTCAGCAGCTCTGGTTCCTCCATATTTGTCTTTCCAGGTTCTTTCTTCTATGAATCCTCAGATCCACCTTCATGGGAACCTTGATCAGAACCTGAGGTCCACAACCTTATTCAGCTGTTTGTCACATCAGAGTATGTGTTAAAAAACCTGTGTTGTATGTGTGTAAGCATTTAAACACCTTCACATGTATTTCTGATATTTGCATAATAATTCAGAACAGTGTGACAGACATAGGGTTAGGGTTAGAGGATAAACCACGTTAACCATATAAACATCTGTATTGAATAAAGAGACAGATGTGGAAGAGATGAACCAAGAGTTAACAGCTGATTGTAAATGTTTGATAAGAGAAGACGTCAGATGATGTTGAAGGGAACAGATTGTTTCTCACATGTCATGAACACACATGAAACATGTCATGAACACACATGAAACATGTCATGAACACACATGAAACATGTCATGAACACATGTTATGTTTCATGAACACATATGTATCATAGTTGTTCACCAACATCAGATATGTTGGTGAAGAGAATCAGAGTTAAACTTTCTCTCTTCACCTCTTCCCACATGAGTCCTTTGAATGAATAATGGTGCCCTGTGATAGGCTGTTGACCTGTGGGCGGATCCCTCCCCTCCTCCAGTCTGCTCCGATTGGCTCCTGCCTTGACCCTCAGACGCTAAGCAGCCGAGCTATTGAATTTATTGTGGATATTATTTCAGATTTAGAAATGTGACAACACTGGTTTTAGTCCAGTGACATTTGGTAAAGTGGCCGATGAGAGATTTTGTTGCTGTGAAGTGATCAGGACTCGACCTTTTGTTGTGAGACGTTTTACTGAAGAACCTCCTCAGAGACACGCTGCAGAATGTGTGTCTGTGTGTGAGTGTGTGTGTGTGTGTGTGTGTGTGTGTGTGTGTGTGTGTGTGTGTGTGTGTGTGTGTGTGTGTGTGAATGCAACAGGCAGAGACAACATCTCTCCAGGGAACTGAATTACATCAATCATCATTTTATTTCCTGTAAAATTAATACTCACAGAGTGTGTGTGTCTGTGTGTTAGTTAGAAATAATTTTCACATTAACACAACTTCTATATTTTTATTGAACATTTATATAACAGTCTTATACTGTGTGTAGTATTTCAAATTTGACCTTAAATATTCCAGATTCTGTTTCTTGTTTTTGTTGATTTGGACTCGTTCCCTCCTCTGGTGCCGTGGACAAAGAGAAATATGAGTTTCATACAGAGATGAATGATTAACGTGATTGGTGGAAGAGAAGATGGAGGCAGAAATGAGAAGATCCTGTTTATGCACGTTAGCTGTAATTCATCACAAACCAGAAAACCAAGTGTAAACTCAGCATCTCACCTCTGATGTTGGGTTGTTCTTTGACCTCTGACCCTCGCTCTTCACAGGTGGTCTCCCTGCAGAGATCGATTCCATTATTCTTTTTGATTATGTTTTCTGTGGCTGCGTTAGTTGCAGCTTCTCGTCGGGGACTCACTGGACCTCCGGTGACACCTGTCTCTCAAACCTCTCTCCCACTCTGAGTCTCTGATCAGTGAGCAGTGATGGAGCTTCAGCTTGAAACACAACCTGTAAATCACGTGCACATTAATAATAATAATAATACCAGCAAACTTTTCACTGTTTTATTCTTTAACTGATTCCAGTGCATCTTTGACTGACTGGGTTTTGTCCCAACCACTGACCAAACCCTATTTACCACCTAACTGTGTCTACTTCCTTCTTTTCCAGGTGTTGAGTGCATCATGGTCTTACCTGAGCCGAGGAGTCACTGGGATCCCGTGTTCGGCACCTGTGTCTTCTTCTTCTCCTTCCTCATCCCGGTGGCCATCATCAGCTTCTGCTACAGCCTGATGGTGAAGCGCCTGCGCAGCGTCCGCATCCTGTCCGGCTCCAAGGAGAAGGACCGCAACCTGCGGCGCATCACCAGGATGGTCCTGGTGGTGGTGGCAGCCTTCGTGGTGTGCTGGACTCCCATCCAGATCATGGTCCTGGCCCAGTCGCTGGGCTTCAACCTGAGCAGCGTGTTCACTCTGGTCCTGATGCACTTCTGCATCGCGCTGGGCTACGTCAACAGCAGCTTGAACCCCGTGCTCTACGCTTTCCTGGACGAGAACTTCAAGCGCTGCTTCCGCGAGTTCTGCCTCCCGTCCCCGTTCCGCCTGGACACCCAGCAGTCCGGCCGGATGAGGAGCATCGCCAGGGAGGTGGCGGCCGCCTACAGCTGCAAGGCTGGAGATGGGGGGCTTGGTGGAGGGACACCTAATCCTGCATGACTAGACGTGGAGCTCCCCCTGGTGGGGGTGGACCCCCAGCAGAGGAGAGAGATGCAGGGCACAGGGAACTCCAACACAGAATTAACTCAGATCACAGCTCTCTAGCGGCACGAGCCCTCCCGCCCCCCGACTAGAAGACTCGCCTGGGGCGGGGGGGAGGGAGATGAAGAGGAGGAGGCCGGAAGGAAAAGAATTTAGGAAGATGGGTGGAGAACTGGGATGAGTGGAGCGAGAGGTACACCTGGGGCAGGAAAGTGCCAGAACCAGCTGATCCTGCATCTCGGAGCCTTGATGGACGTCAACATGATGTCATCTGACTTTACCTCTGATACCAAATCCCTGAAACCACCAGGTGCTGCTTCGGTGTAGAAAGACCATCGGAGTGAACTGGTTTAATGGTCCTTCACTGGTTTACAGCAGCAAACAGACAAATGGGGTCTTATGGACCTTCTGGGTCTTTATCATCTGCTGCTGATCTCATATCAGGCCTCTGACAGGCCAACTCAATGTGACATGATATTTGAAATAAGAAGTTGGATGTAAACTTTAGTAGAAGAAAAAGAATAACGTGCCACAAGCTCCTCTTGAACTCTATTTCCTGAGCTGTGTCTCGACCCAGAGGGGCTCAGGTGAAGGTTATTTATCACAGGAGCAACATTTCCAAACGACCTGAAGTGAAATCATTCTAAGAATTCTTTTCCTAAAACAGATTCTTAGAGTTTTTGTGATTTTTAAAAACGTTCTCTCAGTACCGCTGGGCTGTTGAACGTGAAGCTTTGGACCTGAAGGAGAAACACGAGAGGTTCAGTGGAATCTTCTCTTCTTCTGTGACGCTTCCTGTTTGTGAAATATGAATCATCCAGGATCCAAACACAAATCCTCCTGCATCACATCCGCAGCCTTGATTGTTCTTTAACATCACCTGCTAAAAAAAAAGGTCAAAGCTGTTTCTGTTATTTGCTGCAGCACGAAGATAAGATGCCTTAAAATTCACCAGGAAATCTGGATCAGTTCCATAAATCAAGTGATTAATGATTGTGAATTCTTTAATAGAGTAAAGATTAAAAACAATACAGACATGGTTTGGCCTGCTCACCAGACAGCATCACACATCGGTGATTGTATATTCAACACAAATGTTGTGTCTTTTACTCACTTGGGTTTGAATGTGAAGCATCATTAGTGTCCTGTCCGTCTCAGGTCAGCTGATGGTGTCTTCACAGCTCTTCAGAAACACTCTGTGGTTCACACAGAACCTGAAGGACTCTTTCACCTGAGATTAAATACCAAGTCTGTGTGAAGATGCAAACAGAACTCTGGACCAGCCCCTGGAGACAGGTCCTGGTTCTGACCCGAGCTGCTGGGTCTCAGGTAGAAACCTCCAGGCACCTGCAGAACCCAGTGAAATCCCCCGAGCTGTGTCCTCCTCAACTGGGACATCCGTCTGTCTCTTCAGCCGGGCGTCCCCCTCTGTCTCCTTCTAAAGACACCGGCTGGATATTCCATCACATTTGTTGTGAACGCAGCATTTTGGACATTATGGATCATTTCCATTTGATTGTTCTGGTATTAAATCCTTGTCCCTGTGATTCTTACCATGCACACGTCCTGCACACTGAACCAGAACATCCCACTGTAATTCTGGATGATTCTAGATATTAATTATAGACTGAGTATAAACTAGGTCATGAAAAACTCTGCAGTCTTAATTATACTGTAGAGAAAAACCACGTTCATCCCTGTGTGATGTGAACTTCCTGCAGTCAGAGCATCAGCACTCTGGATTCCTGATGGAGACGAAAGTGAACGAGCAAAAAGAATTAGAATTCTATAATCTATAATCTATAATCTATAATCCGACTGAAGAGCAGCACTGATGGAGAAAGAAGCAGGAACAAGGCTCTGAGGTTTGGATCCTATCTTCACAGTTCAACTCAACTCAATATCAAATCACACCTGGATATGTCATATCCAGGTGTGAAGCAGCAGTGAAACAGATCCACCCACTGGGAGGATCACAGGTTCGAATCCCCTGAATCAGGCTCTTTGGACGAGGTGAAGGAAACAGGAAGTGTAATCACAGATGTTTGTGTAGTGACTGGTTGAGCTGGTTCTTCCAGGTGAGTGGCTGCAGGTGGGTTGATGGGAAAGTGAACGGGAATGGGTTCTGTTGGTCGGGGGTTTCAGGGGTCTGGTGGTCTGGGGTTTAGGGGTCTGAGGGGTGTAGGGGGGGTTGATGTTTCGGGGTTTCAGGGGTCTGGTGGTCTGGGGTTTAGGGGTCTGAGGGGTGCAGGGGGGTTTGATGTTTCGGGGTTTCAGGGGTCTGGTTGTCTGGGGTGCAGGGGTCTGGTGGTCTGGGGTTTAGGGGTCTGAGGGGTGTAGGGGTTTCGGGGGGTTGGATGTTTCGGGGTTTCAGGGGCTTGGGGGTTTGCGGGTGGGGAACTCAGAGCTGAGTTAATGATGTCTCCATCGGGTGGAGGTGTTTACACAGGAGCTGATCGTCTCCCTGCACCTCGGGGTGACGCAGGAGGCGGAGTCACGGAGCTCGCCCTCGCTCCACAGGGACAAAGGGGCTCTCTCTCTTCTGAGTGTCTTACAGTGGAAATCAGCCCTGACACAAATCCCTGTTATTCTGTGGACAGTTTTAAATTGAACTGACATCGACTCTTAAAGGAGCAAATCAGATGAAATCATACTTAATAAAACGTAGTTTGCTCAGTCACAGTTCTCAGGCACTTTTCTACGCTCGATAATGTGATGACCAGATTGTAACTGGTGTCTCCAGCGTCAGTGACCCCGCCCACTGGGAGGCGCTGGTATTTACAAGCAGACGACACTTTAGAGGTTCCATCACTTTCACAAACAGGCTTCTTCAGTTTATGATTTAGTTGTAGAAATGTTTTTTCAGTTCCTGGGTGAGAGCACCTGGAGCTTGAGGTGCTTAATGGTTAAACTGGTCCGACGCTGAGAGCAGTCTCCTGTCAGGGCTGATTTCCCCTTTCATCTGTGTCTCTTCTTGTTATTTTATTGCTTCACTTGGTTAAAGTACTTTAAAAAAATCTTGGGTAGAACAAGTTGATTCAACATGATTTAAACTGTTGATGTGTTTTTTCTTATTATTTAATATTTTTATTTGTGAAAATCCCTCTGTTCATTTTGATCTTCTGTTGTTTGAGAGGAACAATTCCATGAACTTACATTTGCCTTAAATATGAAGTGAAGTCGCTCTGTGGCTGGATTCAAAACGTGCTCTTGTTTCTACTGGTGCTACTGGTGCTTCGCTGGTTCTTGATATTGGTCCAGACGTGTATTCATAAAGTCGTCATCAGGACACGATCACTTTAGCTTTATTTAGAATTCTTCTGATTAATCTACTTTAATAAACTCTATTGGTGTTTTATAGGAAAGAGCTCTTCTGTTTGCCTGATAATTGGCTGTTATATGAAATAATAACACTTTACAGTGAGTTATCCCTCGCATCATAATCAGAGCCCTTTGCTTCTGTGGCCTATTAAAATATGATAACTCCAGTAACACGGGACCGAAGTGATTCAGTCACGTGAACACACATTAGAGCACGAAACTGACAACAACACTAAACTAATCTAATGTGTGTGGGTCTGGGGGGGGGGGGGGGGGGGGGGGGCACTCACAGAGTATCACTTAAAACCCTTATTCTTCAAATACTTGCTACTGGATTTCACGTGGTATTTTCTAAATTCACCACGTTAGTCACATAATAAACTCGTCGAGCTCATGCTCCCTTAAATTTTATCCACTCACAGATATATGTCTTTATTGTTTTAATCAAGATGCATCAATTATTCTCTGATTCGAAAACAAACTGATCCACTCAGAATTGAATGGGTTCTTTCTCAGGATTGATTTACAGTTTACAGCAGAACTCTTACTTATAATATTCATATGAATTCAATCAGAATAAATCCCTTGATAATAATCTTACACAGATTAAACAAAGGCCACAAAAAAGTGATATGGAAGTTAGCTGATAAATAAACGATGTCAGAAAACGTCACTGAGGTTAGAACATCGTTTATCTTACTCCAGGTGAAACAGTTTGAAGTATCGATGACCTGTACAAACTCATTGGACCATATTTAAGTCTCCATGTCATAAGCTCAATATGAACCTGGTGTTCTATCCAGATGTTGATGGACTCAGCTCGGCGGGTCGATTTCCAGCTTGTGTCACGTTTCCTTTCATTGAGCTGATGTTCTGTGGATCTAGAGAATCACTGAGTGGAAACTCTGGAGACGTGAAGCTGTTTAAACATCCACCGGATTTGAATCATTGTCGAGTCTGTTCGGAGCTCGACTTGTTTCCCTCGGGTGTCCTCCTGTTCTGAGGGAACTTTATGAATACTGCTCGTCTTCTGTCCAACCTGCAGAAGAGGACAACTGGCTGGAGCCTCATGGACACTGGCTTCCACCTGAATGAGGACGGAGACTCTACAGGACTTTAAGAAACGTCTTATAACGCAGCTGTGATGCTCTTTGTGCTTAACTGTCACTGTTCAAATCTGAAAAGCATATTTTCTATAACTGTTTGGTGTTTTTTTGTAGCACAGAACTGAAAGAGAACTTCTGTCATGTAGCTTTGTACAGACATCCTGTTTGAATACATGTCCCAGTATAAACCAGTATAAACCTTCCTCCATGTCCCAGTTGCCTCTGTGCATCCGACGCAGGGACACTCCCTCCATTCGTTTACATTTTACAGACCACTTGAATGTCCGATAAAGAACCTGTTAATCCAAATCTAGATGTTATTAATATTACTATATCAGAAGAGAACCAGCTGTTGTATTATCATTTCCTTTGCTGTGCAGGAGAGCGTCTGGTATCTGTGTGTTTTCTGTGAACTGTCATGTGATCGCTGCCCGAGTCATGTGATCGCTGCCCGAGTCACGTGATCGCCGCCCGGGTCACGTGATCGCCGCCCGGGTCACGTGATCGCCGCCCGAGTCATGTGATCGCCGCCCGAGTCATGTGATCGCTGCCCGGGTCATGTGATCAAACAGTTCAGAGACGTTTGACCTCTGTCTCATTTTGGAGCCACACTAATAATCACTTATGGAACGTGATTCTGTTTAAATATGACCTGATGGTGGATTCGAACCTGTGATGGAAGTGATCAGGTGACTGTTTGTGTCACATGACTCTGGCTGTAGCTACTTATCGTACTGACCCGCTGGCTTGTTGTCTGACACTAGACACTTTTTGCTGGAGCTTGAATTTAAATTGTATATTTTTCTCTGCATATGAAATAAATGATTGATGTTTTTATTGTTTTGAGTCAGGTGCATTAAAGATAAATGGAATCTGCTCTGTGTCTTTGTCCTGTTGTCTTCAGATGAAGAGACTCACTCTGGTACATTTATATTAACTAACGATCTCTGGGACTTTTTAATAAATACAAGAAAATTTAGAAGTACAAAATATTATTATTGGAAAATAAATATTAAATTATTACAAAAATATTCCTCCTTTCCAGAAACAGTCCAGTCTTATTAACGTATCAATGAATCTAGAGCTTAAAGTGGAGAGAATAAAAATAAAAGATAATTACTTCATGTCTCAGACATGACAGGGACACAAGAGAGACACATGAGGACACATGAGAGAGACACTTGAGGACACGAGAGAAATGAGAGAGACACATGAGACACGAGAGAGACACATGAGGTGACATGAGACAGACACATGAGGACATATGAGAGAGACACATGAGGACACATGAGAGAGACACATGAGACACGAGACAGACACATGAGGTGACATGAGACAGACACATGAGGACACATGAGTGAGACACATGAGGACATATGAGAGAGACACATGAGGACACATGAGAGAGACACTTGAGGACACGAGATACATGAGAGAGACACATGAGACACGAGACAGACACATGAGGTGACATGAGACAGACACATGAGGACACATGAGTGAGACACATGAGGAGACATGAGAGTAACAGATGAGAGAAACTTGAAGACACATGAGTGAGACACATGAGGACACTTTTCCTGTTTAGGTTTATGTTGGATTAGTTTTCTCCCTCAGTTCAGTGTTTCTTGTTTTATTTTGTAGTCTTTGCTTCTCGTGTGTTTCCACCTTGACTTCCTGTCTTTGTCCTGTTCCCCCCCCCCCCCCACTGTATATACGTCTCGGTGCTTGTCCCCTGTGTTCAGGTCCGTCTCCTTCACTTCAGAATAATCTTTAAATTCACGATAAGTCTCAGCACATCACAATCTTTCATAATTCCTGTCACATAAACACCAGAGATGATCGAGGCTCCTCCCACTTCCTCTGCTGATAGGATGAAGGGAGAAAAGCTCCATAGCAACGAGTTGAGCTCTGCCCTCTGATTGGTTCTGAGGGAGAGTTGCCTCATCGACCTGTGGCTGACCTGGTTCCCAGCTGCCGCTCATTAGCATCCTCCACATGTCAGATCACAGTGACCTTTGACCTTCTGCGTGAACCACTGAAAACAGGTTTAAATCATTTACAGTCAAATGAGCCACGATGACCTCAGCACCTGATCCTTCAGTAGAACTTTATATATATATATTTAAATATTTGTTGGTTTTATTCTTTGTTGTTAATGTGTTTGTATTGTTGAATTTTGACTATTATATTTTTGGTAAGAGCTATGGGACTTTGCTTGTTGGCTTTGCTTTGTTTGGGTTTGAAATTGTATACATTGTGTATGTGTATGAGTATGAGTATATATTTACAAAAAAAGGTCAAATGAACCAAGAATCACATATCATATCATATCATATCATATCATATCATATCATATATTCACTAATTGGAAATTGCTTTGGATAAAAGGGTCAGCTAAATGACATGTCCTGTAAAATATTAAAAACGGAGGAAAGGTCAAACATAAAACTACAAAAACACAAAAACAAATACTTACAAATGCAAAATATTATGTTGCTTTCACTGTTCATGTTCATGTTCATGTTCATGTTCATGTTCTCTTCTGCCTCCACAGAACAAACACACTAACGTTGCACAATCTCTGCAACAACACAACAGGAGCCGGTCTCTGTTTGAACAGAGCTGATGCCATGAGGCAATTACAGGAATATAATTATCCCCAAATCATTTCCAGGCAGTGGATGTGGGGCTCATTCATTCATACACACACAAACACAGACACACACACACATACACACACACACACGCACACACACACACACACACACACACTAACACAGACAACAAATAAAGAGAAAATGGCAAGACAATTTAGATTGATAGATACATTGACTTCATTGTGGAGGACAACAGCCGGAGACAGATTGTATGAAAATAATGTCTTCAGGTACGAGTTGATCAGCTGTCGGGGGGGAACTGGTCTTCAGACAGTTCCTCATTTCCACGAACGTCACACTCACACTAACATCTGACCCTAGATCCAGGATAAAGAGAAGTGCAGTTTGGATTTGTTCCATTATCTCTGAATCTATTTTGGATCCATGAATATGACCTTTGACCTGTGACCTGAGATCTGACCTGTGACCTGAGGTCTGACCTGTGACCTGAGATCTGACCTGGGACCTGTGACCTGAGATCTGACCTGTGACCTGTGACCTGTGTACTGAGATCTGAGATCTGACCTGTGACCTGAGATCTGACCTGTGACCTGATATCTGACCTTTGACCTGTGACCTGAGCTCTGACCTGTGACCTGAGATCTGACCTGTGACCTGAGATCTGACCTGTGACCTGAGATCTGACCTTTGACCTGTGACCTGAGATCTGACCTGTGACCTGAGATCTGACCTGTGACCTGAGGTCTGATCTGTGACCTGTGACCTGAGATCTGACCTGAGGTCTGATCTGTGACCTGTGACCTGAGGTCTGACCTGTGAGTGATGAGCTTCCAGCCGCCTGCTGACATCGGTAATAGAACACGAAGCTGCAGCGATGACGTTCTTCTCCTGTAAAATAAAACAACCTCACAGGTGGTCTGTGCAGCAGCTTGTCATCACTGCAGCTTTCTCCTTATCGGTGAGGAGAGGCAGGAGGAGATGGATGAGTCCTCACAGGAGACCTGATCGCTCCATGTGGGAAACGGACCACAACCTAAACCTTTATTATTGTAACTATGACATGGAACATCCTGTCATCTACAGCTGCACAGATTTAAAACCACTGTTCAACTCCCACTGAGGCTCAGACCTCCAACCACCGTCTGTCTGCAGGAAAGAAGAGGCTCAGCGTTTCTCTCTGGTCTCTAAGGTCTGAGAGAGGAGGAGACACGGAGCGCGACATCGCACAACAAACCACAACAACACAATAACTCTCACACACAGTACACAAACAATTCACATCCATGGGAATCAGGCCTCAGCGACAGATTCATTTTCTGGACACAAGGAACAACCAGATTCATGTGAGTCCTCACTGATGTGTCTCGTTCTGGACCAGAGACGGACAGACAGACTAATGAGGACACGTGACTGATTAAAGGAATCAAACACTGCAAAGAACAATTTTCCTTATGTAGTGGAGGAGGAGGAGGAGAAGGAGGAGGAGAAGGAGGAGGAGGAGGAGGAGGAGAAGGAGGAGGAGGAGGAGGAGGAGGAGGAGGAGGAGGAGGAGGAGACTGAATTTGAGATGTTTCGTGTGTGAAGGATCTTTGAGAAGGAGGAGGGGACGATAATAACACGGGGATAAGAGCTGGGTTCAACATCCAGCCAGGATGGATGGAAGTTATTAGACAGAGTCGATAACAGGAGGAGGAGGAGGAGGAGGAGGAGGAGGAGGGTAGTGACACATGAGGAAAACAATGATAGAAATTGGGCCTTGAGAGAATGTTTATCATGATTTGGTGCAATTCAAAAATTTGAATTTAAACGTAATTTGTGGGTTCATAAGTTGAATATGTTTTATTTTCAAAACATAATTCAACCTTCCAGATGTAAACCAACACAACATGGAACAACATGTTTACGTCTCGTTTCTATAATGAAGGTCGAAGGTTAAATCTACAGAACCAGAGTCCGAGCTCACCTGAGATATGTTTAAATGAAAATATAAGAAACAGCAGCAGACGAGGAAATGAAAATAATGTTTTATACCTTAATGAGAAAATATAGCATGAATGACAACATAAAGAAAATGTGATGAGTCTCGACTTGAATTGTAGGACAGGTTCTTTGATCCTTTGATGCACAAACATGGCTCAGTTTTTATTTTCTACATCTTTGCAGTGAATGAATTTCATATTTAGTATTTCAGGTATCACCTAATCAGCTTGTTTTGAACCATCTCAAATCCTTATTCAAATGTTTCCTTTCTAACCTTTTGAATAAAACATAAATGTTTGTACCACTCTAATGCACAACATGGGTCAAAACCGACCTGCATGGATTATGTGTGTTTTCATGCATTAGTGTTTCTTTGCTGTAGGTTTGAAATAAGTGATTTCATCATTTAATATTCTAAGTATTCATTAAATATCTTGTTTGCGATTCCCACAAATCATTTTTTATTTTTTCCTTTACATTATAAATAAGCTAAAATATTAAATTGTGTATTTCTACATCACTTTTAGACACATGGGTCAAAAGGACCAGTACAGTGTGAATTCACCTGCCGTTCATTTCAAACAGCTGCTTCTGCTCATCTGATGTCGTCTTTTACTAGTGAGAAGGAGAAATATGTACAATGCTAGCTAGCTAGCTTCTCTTCCGGCGAGCTAACCATAGCTAGATCAACAAAATAAAACTCGATATATAACAGTATATACCCAATAGACTGATTGATATGCATTTATATGCTTTTCACTGTGTGACTATGGCTGGTCACAATCATTTCAGTCTTACTGATGGTCATGAAGATGCTGGATGAAGAACGTGATGAGGAAGATGAGGAGGCTCCTTTGATGTGTCATCAAAGGAGCCTAATCCGAAATGAAGAAGGAAGAAGAAGCTATAAAGGACGACAGCAGAGAAGCACCCAGCCATGCATGAAATAGTTAAATGCATACGGGTCACTGTCCTTGTCATTTGACCCCGTGCTGTGCATTAGAAGGGGGGGGGGGTGCATAGCTTGTGTCTCAAAGGGTTGACGTCACCTCTTGTGTTTACAAGGTGACATTGTTCCAGTGTCAACCTTCAGGTGTGAAATCAGACAAATAGTCATATTTGATCCAACTCTTCATCTCGATGCCGTGGTCATCCTCCTTCCCCCTCCTCTTCCTCCTCTTCCTCCTCTTCCTCCTCCTGAGCCGTGAGGTGTGGAGCTACGAGGCTCCCGAGGACAAACAGGATGTGTTTGCCAGTCGAGCTTGTCCAGCTTTTCTGAGCTTCACCAACGTTGCGTGTCCGGCTGGAGTCACGGTGGAGCTGCCCTGTCGCTGCAAGCCTCCTCAGGTACATGATCTGTGTTCCTGTACCAGAGGAACATCAGATGAGATATTATGATATTACTATTTCTTTCATTATTATACATTTGTGAACATATCACTTTTACAAAGGTAAAATAAATGTAAACCTTTTCTGTGTCAGTGTTTCTCCTTCTTGTTGAGGGTTAACAACTGAGCATGTTTGTCTATGAGATAAACTGTGATGGTGAATATGGGCAACACAATTAAATTGTGATTGATTGATGATAAACACGGTCTTTAAATATTAGACACCACAACACGTGAGACGCTGCCGCCATCTGAATCCTCCATGTTCATGAGAATTGTCTCAGACACAGAAACTAATCTAATCTCTGGTATCGATCGACCAGCAGCAGATGATTCATGTGGTTGCCTTTGTTCTTCAGGTCCAATCAGTCCTGTGGTTCTTCAGGAAACATCTGGGCAGCTCCGAGGAGACCGGGGCTCTGAGCCATCACCATGAGAGCCAGCAGCTGGACACCGGGCAGGTCCCTCACAGCGACGAGCTGCGGAGTCGGTCCTCCATCCGTCTCTTCAGCCTGTTGATCTTCAGGACTGGACCCGGAGACTCTGGCATCTACATCTGCGGCTCCGCCCACAAAGACTTTTTCTACGGTTACGACCTGGACGTGCAGGAGGTTCACCGGATCAGCTTCAGTCCAAGGTGACTCTGTGACTCCATGGGCAGGATCAGAACCAATATGGTGTTTTCATTATAAAGACATGCTCAATATTGAATTCTGTTCACTGCTACATTTATCTGATTCCATGTTCCTGTTGGTGTAGGACAGAGATAACCGAGGTTTATTTACAGGCTGATCCACTGACTGTAAAATCAATATATTGTATGATGTATATTAAGCATTTTACTATCAGTCATCTGATGGTTTCTATGTTGAACTAGTTTCCTCCATAGTGGTGGAAATCATCAAAAGAAAGAAAATAACCCATCTTCAATGACCCGCTCTCAGTTTCATATTTCATATCTGATCATTTCTGTAGACTGGCTCCAGACAGAACGAACCAGGAACTGATGGAGATCAAAAGCCGGAGCTCCAGTCGGCCGCTGCATCATGTGTTCACCGGCTTCAGGCCCTGGACGCTGTGCGACCGCTGTGGGGTGGGGGGGGAGCAGGTCCGTGTGGGGCTCTGCTACGTCCGCTCCCAGTTCCTCCATGTACGCTACCGACGGGCCAATCAGACGGTGGCTTCCTGCGGCTCAGGGGCGGTGCCCCGGGGGTTCGGCCTGCAGCGAGGCGGAGCTGAGGCCAAGCTGGAGGTGAGGAGATGTCAGGTGACTTGTCCACCTCAAGCTCCGCCCTCCTCCAAACTCCTCACGCTGATGGCTTTCTTTGGGTTAAGGTGGGTCGGTCTGTGCAGGTCCACACTGCAGTCAGGTGGTTTGATTAACACACAGCCACTTATATGTTCTAATGGAATCTCTCTCTGGTTCTCAGCTGTAGTTCTGCCTCCGGGCCAGTAGACGTCCCAGTGTTCTACCTGAACCGCCCTGCGGGCCGGGTCCTGACCCTGGGGTGCCCCGGGGCTCGAGCGGACATGGCCGTGGCTTGGGACCGAGGGTCTGAACCCATTTACAGATCCCGACACTTGGCCGGTGGCTCCATCGGCACTGAGGCCTCCAGGCTGCAGATCGACGCCGGACACCACCTAGTGTTCAAACCTGCAAAGCTTCAGGACACAGGTTCAAACTGCTGATTATCTAAAGTTGCATCATAAAAGATTTGAGTTGTTTCATGTTTTCGTTTGCTGCTGTTTCTTCATCATCATCATCATCACACAAACAAGGATGAGATCAAATCACCTTCAGTCCCATGACAGACGAATCCGAGGCGAAGAGCACGGACATGTAGAAATGTAGAAGATAGTAAATCTGTTTCTCGTGGAGGTTTTGTATTTGTGACTTTTCGTGGCTCAGAGAACTGAGGCCCTCTCTCTCTCTCTCTCTCTCTCTCTCTCTCTGTCTCTCTCTCTCTCTCTCTCTCTCTCTCTCTCTCTCTCTCTCTCTCTCTCTCTCCAGGTGTGTACTGCTGCTGGCTGCAGGGTCGTCCGGCCGCTCAGATCCGCCTCCTGGTCTATCTTCATTTTGGGGGGGGCCAGTCTGTGACATCACACCCTGACTTCCCCACAGCTGTCAGCACCGTGATGATATGTTTCGCTGCCATGACGAGCGTGTTCCTCCTGCTGGTGGTCGTCAGAGCTGGAGTCCGATGCCTCAGGGACGCAGCACAGACACATGTGGAGTAGAGCAGATTGAAGTGGCTGCTCCTCTGCAGCCACTTCAATCTCCTCCTCCTCTCAACAACTGCGCCCGGGGACTCCGCCTCCCGGTTGTGCCACTCCGGACTCCGGCACACCTTCACCCCCCGACGACAGCTCCCCAGGACCCTGTGCCACCTCCTCTCCCTTCAGTCCTCTGCAGTCCGACTCCAACGCAGCAGGTAAATTTAAGACCACCTATCACCTCTCCAGACCCCACCGAAAAATCCAGGACTGGTTCATCAAAGGCCGCAAACCAGTCCTGGTACTGGGGGATTCCAACATAAATCGAATCCCCCCTCACAACCATCCCACAATACAACTTGACAGTTACCCGGGGGCCAATATGTACCATTTCCTAAAACTTTGTGAGAAAGCCATCCCCACTTCAGAGGTCAAAATTGTCATCCTCTCAATTGGTATCAATAACAAAGATCAGGACCCCAGGCAGACCTCTTGTAAACAGCTAAAAGCATTATACAAACAGGCCCAACTTGCCTTCCCCAATGCTGACATTTACTTCCCCATTATTAATTTTTCTGCCAACCTCACTAGTAAACAGCAACACAACCTTAAATATATTAACAATACCATAGCAACTTACTTTCCATTTTTAGCCGAAATACCTCACGACACTTTTTTTACAGAGCAAGATAATATACACTGGAAACCGGCCACTGCCACACGCATCTTTGAATACTGGTTGCAACAATTAAATTTACAATCACATCAAAACCCAAACCGGGCTTAAATACAGTACCATCCAACTTAGATCTCAACATAACGCCCCTTACTGACCCCGCACCTGATTTGGGGTGGAGCTCCACATCAAATATCCTCAATCTATCTACACTATTCACCCCAACCGCAGAACAAATCCAGATATTGGAAAGGGGTCTTTCATTCATTCCACGCCCTACACATTTTGACTGGGAGGAACTTCATAGGGACCTACACCAATACAATAGACGCCTCAAAATTATCAGCCACTTTTTCAATAAACCACAACACATACAAATACCCTTCACCAATAAATCTAGCTGGGAACCCACTATAGAACAGTCACACAAAAATACCATAACCCTGTTGCAAAAGAACAAACAGGCCCTGCGTCATTACCGGCCCCCTGGGGACGTGGCAGACAACCTCTCGGGGCCGGAGCGCAGGGCCTTAGAACAACTCATCAAAAATCCAAATATAATTATAAAACCAGCTGACAAAGGATCAAAAACAGTTATAATGGATAGACAGCAATATTTACTGGAGGCAAATAGATTATTATCCAACACTACACATTACAAACTCATCCAATCTGACCAACAACATCAAACTCAACCCCTCCTCAGAAATATTATCCAAAATCTATATGACCAAAAAATCATCACACACAAACAAAAACACTATCTATTTGGCCCCGATCACCCACGACCCAGACTTTTTTATCTACTTCCAAAAATACATAAAGAACCCCAAACCTGGACCATACCCTATGAAGTTCCCCCCGGTAGACCAATAGTTTCCGACTGCAACAGCACATCTTACCATATATCAGAATATATAGAATATTTCCTTGGACCCCTTTCCAACAAACACCCGGCCTACATAAAAGACACATACCACTTCATAGACCTCATCCGACCCATGGTTGTTCCAAATCAGTCATTTTTATTTACAATAGATATAGACAGCTTATACACTAACATTAACACAAACACAGGCATTAAAGCTATAACATCCATCTTCAATAAATATCCCGACATCAATAGACCGGACAAACAGATAATCGAACTCCTCAACATTTGCCTCAACAATAATGATTTCACATTTAATAACAAACAGTACCTTCAAATTCACGGAACAGCCATGGGTCAGAGATACGCACCGTCATATGCGAACATCTATATGAGCGAGTGGGAGCGAGAGGCATTGGCCAAATGCACCCAACAACCACTTCTTTATCTCCGTTTTTTAGACGACATATTTGGCATTTGGCACCACGACATCACTTTATTTTCTGATTTCATCAACACACTCAATAACCACCACCCATCTATAAAAGTAAAATACACCATAGACCCCTCTCATGTTAATTTCCTGGACACTACAGTTTTTTTTGACAATCCCATTAATTCGGCTCCTCGTAAACTTCTCACTAAAGTCTTTTTTAAAACCACCGATACACACGCATTACTACATAAAAAAAGTTACCATCCCAAACATACATTTAAAGGTTTAATCAAATCACAAATCATCCGTTTCCATAGACTATCTTCCACACCCTCAGATCTTCACAAATCAATTACAATTCTATTCTCCGCACTCAGACACAGGGGCTATTCCAAACGGTTCCTCCGCCACATCAAAAATAATACTTTGGCCTCCCTCGCCCTCACTCGCTCCAACAACACAGATGCTCCACCCCAGTCTCCGGTCTCGGAGGGGCCCTCAACCACAGGACCCCCAATAATAAATTTCAGCCATTCCCCTAACCCTAACCCTAACCTAAACTCATACCCTAACCCTAACCTAGGCCCCAACCCTAACCCTAACCCAACCAAAAACTTTAACTCATACCCTAACCCTAACCTAGGCCCCAACCCTAACCCTAACCCAACCAATAAACTAAACCCATACCCTAACCCTAACCTAGGCCCCAACCCTAACCCTAACCCAACCAATAACCCCAACTCATACCCTAACCCTAACCCAGACCCCAACCCTAACCCTAACCCAACCAATAATCTAAACTCATACCCTAACCCTAACTTAGGCCCCAATCCTAACCCTAACCTTAAACCCCGCACCGAGACCATAACCAATCACCTCACCAACAACCCTGAAATTAAACCCATACTTATACCATTTATTTCCACATTCTCCCATCAAACAACCAGACTCCATAGCCTCATTAA
>NC_070631.1:303843-311343 GCF_947347685.1 Pleuronectes platessa
ACGAGTTGATCAGCTGTCGGGGGGGAACTGGTCTTCAGACAGTTCCTCATTTCCACGAACGTCACACTCACACTAACATCTGACCCTAGATCCAGGATAAAGAGAAGTGCAGTTTGGATTTGTTCCATTTTCTCTGAATCTATTTTGGATCCATGAATATGACCTTTGACCTGTGACCTGAGATCTGACCTGAGATCTGACCTGAGGTCTGATCTGTGACCTGTGACCTGAGGTCTGACCTGTGACCTGTGAACTGAGATCTGACCTGTGACCTGAGATCTGACCTGTGACCTGAGATCTGACCTTTGACCTGTGACCTGAGATCTGACCTGAGATCTGACCTGAGGTCTGATCTGTGACCTGTGACCTGAGGTCTGACCTGTGACCTGTGAACTGAGATCTGACCTGTGACCTGAGATCTGACCTGTGACCTGAGATCTGACCTTTGACCTGTGACCTGAGATCTGACCTGAGATCTGACCTGAGGTCTGATCTGTGACCTGTGACCTGAGGTCTGACCTGTGACCTGTGAACTGAGATCTGACCTGTGACCTGAGATCTGACCTGTGACCTGAGATCTGACCTTTGACCTGTGACCTGAGATCTGACCTGAGATCTGACCTGAGGTCTGATCTGTGACCTGTGACCTGAGGTCTGACCTGTGAGTGATGAGCTTCCAGCCGCCTGCTGACATCGGTAATAGAACACGAAGCTGCAGCGATGAAGTTCTTCTCCTGTAAAATAAAACAACCTCACAGGTGGTCTGTGCAGCAGCTTGTCATCACTGCAGCTTTCTCCTTATCGGTGAGGAGAGGCAGGAGGAGATGGATGAGTCCACACAAGAGACCTGATCGCTCCATGTGGGAAACAGGAGGAGAGGCAGGAGGAGATGGATGAGTCCTCACAGGAGACCTGATCGCTCCATGTGGGACACGGACCACAACCTAAACCTCTATTATTGTAACTATGACATGGAACATCCTGTCATCTACAGCTGCACCGATTTAAAACCACTGTTCAACTCCCGCTGAGGCTCACACCTCCAACCACCGTCTGTCTGTAGGAAAGAAGAGGCTCAGCGTTTCTCTCTGGTCTCTAAGGTCTGAGAGAGGAGGAGACACGGAGCGCGACATCGCACAACAAACCACAACAACACAATAACTCTCACACACAGTACACAAACAAATCACATCCATGGGAATCAGGCCTCAGCGACAGATTCATTTTCTGGACACAAGGAACAACCAGATTCATGTGAGTCCTCACTGATGTGTCTCGTTCTGGACCAGAGACGGACAGACAGACTAATGAGGACACGTGACTGATTAAAGGAGTCAAACACTGCAAAGAACAATTTTCCTTATGTAGTGTCGGAGGAGGAGGAGAAGGAGGAGGAGAAGGAGGAGGAGGAGGAGGAGGAGGAGGAGAAGGAGGAGGAGGAGGAGGAGGAGGAGGAGGAGGAGGAGGAGGAGACTGAATTTGAGATGTTTCGTGTGTGAAGGATCTTTGAGAAGGAGGAGGGGACGATAATAACACGGGGATAAACGCTGGGTTCAACATCCAGCCAGGATGGATGGAAGTTATTAGACAGAGTCGATAACAGGAGGAGGAGGAGGAGGAGGAGGAGGAGGAGGAGGAGGGTAGTGACACATGAGGAAAACAATGATAGAAGTAGGGCCTTGAGAGAATGTTTATCATGATTTGGTGCAATTCAAAAATTTGAATTTAAACGTAATTTGTGGGTTCATAAGTTGAATATGTTTTATTTTCAAAACATAATTCAACCTTCCAGATGTAAACCAACACAACATGGAACAACATGTTTACGTCTCGTTTCTATAATGAAGGTCGAAGGTTAAATCTACAGAACCAGAGTCCGAGCTCACCTGAGATATGTTTAAATGAAAATATAAGAAACAGCAGCAGACGAGGAAATGAAAATAATGTTTTATACCTTAAAGAGAAAATATAGCATGAATGACAACATAAAGAAAATGTGATGAGTCTCGACTTGAATTGTAGGACACGTTCTTTGATCCTTTGATGCACAAACATGGCTCAGTTTTTATTTTCTACATTTTTGCAGTGAATGAATTTCATATTTAGTATTTCAGGTATCACCTAATCCGCTTGTTTTGGACCATCTCAAATCCTTATTCAAATGTTTCCTTTCTAACCTTTTGAATAAAAAATAAATGTTTGTACCACTCTAATGCACAACATGGGTCAAACCGACCTGCATGGATTCTGTGTGTTTTCATGCATTAGTGTTTCTATGCTGTAGGTTTGAAATAAGTGATTTCATCATTTAATATTCTAAGTATTCATTAAATATCTTGTTTGTGATTCCCACAAATCATTTTTTTATTTCCTTTCTTACTTTATAAATAAGCTAAAATATTAAATTGTGTATTTCTACATCACTTTTAGACACATGGGTCAAAAGGACCAGTACAGTATGAATTCACCTGCCGTTCATTTCAAACAGCTGCTTCTGCTCATCTGATGTCGTCTTTACTAGTGAGAAGGAGAAATATGTACAATGCTAGCTAGCTAGCTTCTCTTCCGGCGAGCTAACCATAGCTAGATCAACAAAATAAAACTCGATATATAACAGTATATACCCAATAGACTGATTGATATGCATTTATATGCTTTTCACTGTGTGACTATGGCTGGTCACAATCATTTCAGTCTTACTGATGGTCATAAAGATGCTGGATGAAGAACGTGATGAGGAAGATGAGGAGGCTCCTTTGATGTGTCATCAAAGGAGCCTAATCCGAAATGAAGAAGGAAGAAGAAGCTATAAAGGACGACAGCAGAGAAGCACCCAGCCATGCATAAAATAGTTAAATGCATACGGGTCACTGTCCTTGTCATTTGACCCCGTGCTGTGCATTAGAAGGGGGGGGGGTGCATAGCTTGTGTCTCAAAGGGTTGACGTCACCTCTTGTGTTTACAAGGTGACATTGTTCCAGTTTCCACCTTCAGGTGTGAAATCAGACAAATAGTCATATTTGATCCAACTCTTCATCTCGATGCCGTGGTCAACCTCCTTCCCCCTCCTCTTCCTCCTCTTCCTCCTCTTCCTCCTCCTGAGCCGTGAGGTGTGGAGCTACGAGGCTCCCGAGGACAAACAGGATGTGTTTGCCAGTCGAGCTTGTCCAGCTTTTCTGAGCTTCACCAACGTTGCGTGTCCGGCTGGAGTCACGGTGGAGCTGCCCTGTCGCTGCAAGCCTCCTCAGGTACATGATCTGTGTTCCTGTACCAGAGGAACATCAGATGACATATTATGATATTACGATTTCTTTCATTATTATAAATTTGTGAACATATCACTTTTACAAAGGTAAAATAAATGTAAACCTTTTCTGTGTCAGTGTTTCTCCTTCTTGTTGAGGGTTAACAACTGAGCATGTTTGTCTATGAGACAAACTGTGATGGTGAATATGGGCAACACAATTAAATTGTGATTGATTGATGATAAACACGGTCTTTAAATATTAGACACCACAACACGTGAGACGCTGCCTCCATCTGAATCCTCCATGTTCATGAGAACCAGCTGCTGACCACGTCAGTTAAATGGATCTGAGATCATGAGAATTGTCTCAGACACAGAAACTAATCTAATCTCTGGTATCGATCGACCAGCAGCAGATGATTCATGTGGTTCCCTTTGTTCTTCAGGTCCAATCAGTCCTGTGGTTCTTCAGGAAACATCTGGGCAGCTCCGAGGAGACCGGGGCTCTGAGCCATCACCATGAGAGCCAGCAGCTGGACACCGGGCAGGTCCCTCACAGCGACGAGCTGCGGAGTCGGTCCTCCATCCGTCTCTTCAGCCTGTTGATCTTCAGGACTGGACCCGGAGACTCTGGCATCTACATCTGCGGCTCCGCCCACAAAGACTTTTTCTACGGTTACGACCTGGACGTGCAGGAGGTTCACCGGATCAGCTTCAGTCCGAGGTGACTCTGTGACTCCATGGGCAGGATCAGAACCAATATGTTGTTTTCATTATAAAGACATGCTCAATATTGAATTCTGTTCACTGCTACATTTATCTGATTCCATGTTCCTGTTGGTGTAGGACAGAGATAACCGAGGTTTATTTACAGGCTGATCCACTGACTGTAAAATCAATATATTATATGATGTATATTAAGCATTTTACTATCAGTCATCTGATGGTTTCTATGTTGAACTAGTTTCCTCCATAGTGGTGGAAATCATCAAAAGAAAGAAAATAACCCATCTTCAATGACCCGCTCTCAGTTTCATATTTCATATCTGATCATTTCTGTAGACTGGCTCCAGACAGAACGAACCAGGAACTGATGGAGATCAAAAGCCGGAGCTCCAGTCGGCCGCTGCATCATGTGTTCACCGGCTTCAGGCCCTGGACGCTGTGCGACCGCTGTGGGGTGGGGGGGGAGCAGGTCCGTGTGGGGCTCTGCTACGTCCGCTCCCAGTTCCTCCATGTACGCTACCGACGGGCCAATCAGACGGTGGCTTCCTGCGGCTCAGGGGCGGTGCCCCGGGCGTTCGGCCTGCAGCGAGGCGGAGCTGAGGCCCAGCTGGAGGTGAGGAGATGTCAGGTGACTTGTCCACCTCAAGCTCCGCCCTCCTCCAAACTCCTCACGCTGATGGCTTTCTTTGGGTTAAGGTGGGTCGCTCTGTGCAGGTCCACACTGCAGTCAGGTGGTTTGATTAACACACAGCCACTTATATGTTCTAATGGAATCACTCTCTGGTTCTCAGCTGTAGTTCTGCCTCCGGGCCAGTAGACGTCCCAGTGTTCTACCTGAACCGCCCTGCGGGCCGGGTCCTGACCCTGGGGTGCCCCGGGGCTCGAGCGGACATGGCCGTGGCTTGGGACCGAGGGTCTGAACCCATTTACAGATCCCGACACTTGGCCGGTGGCTCCATCGGCACCGAGGCCTCCAGGCTGCAGATCGACGCCGGACACCACCTAGTGTTCAAACCTGCAAAGCTTCAGGACACAGGTTCAAACTGCTGATTATCTAAAGTTGCATCGTAAAAGATTTGAGTTGTTTCATGTTTTCGTTTGCTGCTGTTTCTTCATCATCTTCATCATCACACAAACAAGGATGAGATCAAATCACCTTCAGTCCCACGACAGACGAATCCGAGGCGAAGAGCACGGACATGTAGAAATGTAGAAGATAGTAAATCTGTTTCTCGGTGGAGGTTTTGTATTTGTGACTTTTCGTGGCTCAGAGAACTGAGGCCCTCTCTCTCTCTCTCTCTCTCTCTCTCTCTCTCTCTCTCTCTCTCTCTCTCTCTCCAGGTGTGTACTGCTGCTGGCTGCAGGGTCGTCCGGCCGCTCAGATCCGCCTCCTGGTCTATCTTCATTTTGGGGGGGGCCAGTCTGTGACATCACACCCTGACTTCCCCACAGCAGTCAGCACCGTGATGATATGTTTCGCTGCCATGACGAGCGTGTTCCTCCTGCTGGTGGTCGTCAGAGCTGGAGTCCGATGCCTCAGGGACGCAGCACAGACACATGTGGAGTAGAGCAGATTGAAGTGGCTGCTCCTCTGCAGCCGGACCCTGTAGAACTATCCCTAAGCCTAACTCTAACTCTAACTCTAACTCTAACTCTAACTCTAACTCTAACTCTAACTCTAACTCTAACTCTAACTCTAACTCTAACTCTAATTCTAACTCTAACTCTAACTCTAACTCTAACCCTCACCCTCACCACGCGTCGCTGTCGACTCACTGACACGATCATAAGAATAATTCCAGCAGCTTTTTAAAGGTCCAGTATGTAAGATTCAGGTGAAAGGATCTACTGACACAAATGTTATATAAAATTATGTTAACTATGTTTTCACGAGTGTGTTTCTTCTACATTATACAACCTGTTGTTTCATTTACCCTGGAATGGACCTTTATATTGAAATACTCTATACCTGCATCGGGGGGGGGGGGGGTGAGATGAGGGGTGTTCAGCTGCAACATGACACTTCACCACTAGATGTCACTACATTCTATTACATTATTACATTACATTACATTTCATTGAGCTGACCCTGTTATCCAGAGCGACTCACAGTAAGAGCATCAACCACGAGCAACAAGCTACAACAAGAATCAAGAAAGTACAATTTCTTCAAGAAAGACAAACTACAAAGTTCTATAAGTGAGGGACATGTATGTGCTACTAACCAGACGTGAAGAGAAATGTGCTGGAGCAGCCAGCCCCCCCCCCCCGGCGATGCAGGAGAAGATGGCCGGCAGCCTTCCTCCTGGGAAGGTTGATGAAAAGAGAAAGAATTGGGGAGACCTTGTATTATATTGTCTCGGTGACCTCACAGGTCATGAGGCCAGAGTGACCAATAGGAGTTGACCCTTGTGGTTTTTCACACCTCTGTGTGAAGTTGAGGGATCCTGGTAGAGGGAGTTCCCTTTGCTCTGGCTTTTTCCAGAACAATGGAACCTGTTGCACCCTGGGAGACTGAGTTCCTTGGCTTTCTCAAGAACAAAGAAACATGCTGTTCTCAGGCTTTGACTAACATGCAGGCCGAGAGGAGGCCTGAGGTTCACACTGTCCCAATAGGTGACGTGTGTAGCTCGGTGTGTGAGGAGAAACCTCCAGATCCTCAGCTGCAGCTTCGAGCCGAGAGACAGAAACAGACACGAGACAGAAGATGATTCTCAGACGAGAGGAAATCAGTGAGAGAAAAATGAAAGAGGAGATCAAAAGAGACAGAGAGGTTATTTGGGACAGGAATAATATTTAGGTTTCTAAAGGTAGTATTTTTCTCTCCATGTCTTGTGAACTGTATATTTGATTTAGTTCATCCCTCTCTCTCCCAGCAGCTCAGCACAGAGCCTCCATGTGTTGACTCCTCAGCCTCAGGTGGGAAGTGGCTCAGGAACCCTCAGAGCTGCAGGTGAAGAGCAGCACAGAGATGAATGAAGGACAATCTGTGGGACAGAGGAGACGTCAGATGTCCTCATTAAGACGACTCTTCAAACCTGAGGGGCCGAGCGATGAAGACACGAACACCTCCCTTCTCCTCTTCACTCCCAATCATCTCCTCCTCTTCATCGCTCTGCATGAGCTGCTCTTCATCCACTCAGAGCTCTGACCTCCAGCAGACAGGCTGCAGCTTCCCTTCAAAATAAAACCTTTCAAACTACTAAACAATAACACGTGTATTCATGTGATTTTCATCAACTCTCATCTTAGACACCAACTATCATTCACTTTGTTCACATCATAAAATCAATCAATAAAATAATGGTTCATATGAAAAACAAACCTTGATTTCCCATATGACAAATACTAGAGGGAAATGTATGTATATAAAACACACGCACACACAAACACACACACACACACACACAAACACACGCACACACAAACACACTCACACAAACACACGCACACACACAAACACACACACACACACACACACACACACACACACACACACACACACACACACACAGTCCTATTCAGTC
>NC_070631.1:321343-323843 GCF_947347685.1 Pleuronectes platessa
AGCAGTGGCTGTACAGTACAGTGTTGTTATGTTTCACGAACACTGAACTTAACGAATCAGTTTTCATACAAGTATCTCAGGAAGAGAGAGAGGATCCACAACGTGATGGAGAAGGTGTTGTGTGTTGTGGATGTGATGTAATTCATCTCTCGCTCCACAGACATATGAATTGTTGTGAATGTGTCTGAGCGAAGAATCTCCAGCTACATTCGTCAATTGTGTGAATTGTGAGTTCAGACGGAGCCAGTTCAACCAGCGAACCTTTAAGAACCAGTTTGCTTCTCACTGGGGGAGAGTCGACTTAGAGCCTCATGTGACGTCTCTACGCCTCAACTGTTCCAATGAAACCACAATATATCATATTATATATATTCCTTCATTCAGCCCCTCCTGACTCCGCCCACTCTCTTTCTTTGCACTCACACACAGTTGTGTTGTCGTGCACATCTGTAGACTCAGACCGACAACACACATGTCGTGAAGTGAGATCCAATCACAGGGTTCACTTGGTCTTGTTGGTCATGATAACTCCGCCCCCTGCCTGTGATGAGGGCGGTTCCCAGTGAACAGTGGGTGCCACTCTGGAGCCAGTTCTTCTGACTGAGAACCAGAACACACAGAACTGGTTCCAGATGAGGCACCGGCTCCTGGTGGGCCTCGGTGGAAAAGGGGTAAAGAACACAGCCGAGTTGTTAAGAGATGTTGTGATGCCTGCAGCGTTTGTGTAGCTGCAGGGCCACACAGTCAGACTTTTAAAGTTGTGTGTTCATGTGGAAGAGAGGGAGCCTTTGACAAGTTGGGACTGGACTCCAGTTGAGTCCAAGTTCAGAGGAAGCAGGAATGTAAATGCTGGTTTTTAGCAGCTTTCCCCTTTGAGCCATAATGGCATGAATAGGCCCATGCAGACGGGTAGGGTTGGGTAAGTGTGTGTCTGTGTGTGTGCGTGTGTGTGTGTGATTCATCAAGTAAGAAACCAAGAAGCCGTGTGTGTCACAATCCCCCTGACTCTGTTTCCTCTCTCTCTCTCCATCTCTTCCGGTTGCTGCTCTCTTCCTCCTTCACTGGCCTGAAGCTGCTCGATGGAATCTAAAGCTCTTAGAGGCAGAAGCAGTTTGTTCCTCGGTTCAGTCGCCTGCCGTTGATCCAGCACCGACCCGTCTCTGGTGAGCTGCAGCTGGTTCCCAGCAGGTTGTGTGTTCTCTTTCAAACTGGTGCTTTCTCCAGCTGATGGTGTCGGTGCTGCTGCCAGGAGCGATTCTGCCAAACGCTAAGTTTCTATGATTGAATAACTCTTCTGTGGCTTTGAGGAAACTCTCTGATGAACGTTCGGTTCCATGAACTTGAAAATGCTTCATCATCATCGTGACAGGAGCTGTACTCAGTTCCTGAAACGGGTTCTCTTGGGGCTGTGCAGTTTCACTGCTTTTGGCTGAGTGACGATAAATATGTTTCCCATCAGAACATTTCATATTGATTTCCCATTTTCTTTGTTGGCTTCAGTTGTTTTTATTGTTTAATTTGATTCCTTATTTGTTTCAACAACTTTGGTTTAAACATCAAGTTGGTTGATTAATCGTGCAACTCATACTGTGTATATTCTAATATACGTTAAAAATATATCCGAAGACATTTTTCGTCAAAAGGTATTGATGATCCCTCCCCCACTGTCTTGTGACTCCGCCCCCATGTGGTGTGTGGTCTACGCGTCTTTCCGTCTTTGACTGTGAAGTGGAACTTAAAGAGTAAGTTAAAGTCTGTTTAGTTTGAAAGTAGTTGCAAAAGTCGTGGTGGAGTTCCCAGTAAGTCGTGACCCTAACCCTAACCCCAGGAAGTCGTGACCCTAACCCCAGTAAGTCGTGACCCTAAACCTAACCCCAGTAAGTCGTGACCCTAACCCCAGGAAGTAGTGACCCTAACCCTAACCCCAGTAAGTCGTGACCCTGACCCTAACCCCAGGAAGTCGTGACCCTAACCCCAGGAAGTCGTGACCCTAACCCCAGTAAGTCGTGACCCTAAACCTAACCCCAGTAAGTCGTGACCCTAACCCTAACCCCAGTAAGTAGTGACCCTAACCCTAACCCCAGGAAGTCGTGACCCTAACCCCAGTAAGTCGTGACCCTAAACCTAACCCCAGTAAGTCGTGACCCTAACCCTAACCCCAGTAAGTCGTGACCCTGACCCTAACCCCAGGAAGTCGTGACCCTAACCCCAGTAAGTCGTGACCCTAACCCCAGTAAGTCGTGACCCTAACCCCAGTAAGTCGTGACCCTAACCCTAACCCCAGTAAGTCGTGACCCTGACCCCAGTAAGTCGTGACCCTAACCCCAGTAAGTAACCCCAGGAAGTCGTGACCCTAACCCTAACCCCAGGAAGTCGTGACCCTAACCCCAGTAAGTCGTGACCCTAACCCCAGGAAGTCGTGACCCTAACCCTAACCCTAACTGCAAGGAAGGTTAATATCTGAAATAATGTTATTGAAAGTGCTTGGATCATCCTTTAC
>NC_070631.1:331343-338843 GCF_947347685.1 Pleuronectes platessa
GTGTGGTTATAATATAATAAGAAATAACTTGTGTTAATAAGTGTGTTAAACTGAGTTGTCCTGATAAGTATAGTAATACAAACACGCACACACTGCTGCTGCTGACCTCTGCCTCTGTGACCTCTCACCTTTGACCTCACCACTGTCGGTCACCCTCACAGATGCCTGCTCCTGATTGGCTACAGGAGCCAGGGGCTGATGTGTGGTTCGTCGATTCAGGAATTTGGGGGGGGGGGGGGGGGGGAATCAAGGTGAAAATAAATATATCAAGATATATATCAATGACTCATAAAATATCTATATATAGAAAATAATATACCTATTTGAGATGTGATGCCCACACCCAGTGCTTCATGGGAAATGTAGTCTGAGGAAAACAAATGTTTGTCTGTGGAGACAGAGATTTCTCCAGAGCTGTCACTCAGAATGCATTCAAGTATTGTTCATGTTATTTATTTTACATTTTGTTTAAGCAGTGATTTTAATTGTACATATATAAATGGAAACCTTGAACGTCCAGTGAGAAGCAGCTTTGTTTGTTTGTGTTTCTCTTTAATATGGATTCATCAGCAGTTGGTTTAAATGAAACGTTTAACATCGACCCCCAGAGCCCGTTTCAGAGACGACCACATGCACGTGATCGCCCCCTGGTGGCTGTTCACGGTGTGTCGGCAAACTGCTCCACTAAGAAAAGACTTCAGCTTCTTCAGAAGGTTTACAAAGTTTTAAAAGAGTTACTGTTCTGTAAATAAACTGAGACGCATGTGTCAGAACCCAGGAATAAAACATGAGAATAAAACATAATTCATCATCGTGTGCGACATGTGAAGGAAACTGATGTTTTCGGTTTATGACATTAAACAGAAGATGAACATTACATTTTATTGAGCTGATACTTTTACCCAAAGCGACTCACATCAGTGCATCAGACCCAGGATGACAAGAATCAAAAAGGACAATTTCTTTTAAATAAAGCAAAACTACAAAGTGCTTTAAGTAAGTGACATTCAAGTGCAACTAAAGTGATAGTTTCAAAAAGTTGTTAGTATTTATTTTTTTTTATTCAAGGTAAAGTCGGAAGAGGTGTGTTTTTGGAAGATGTGTAAACTTTCTGAAGTCCGGATATCGAAGTGGAGCTGGTTCCACCAATCAGGAGCCAGGACAGAAACAGTCGTGATGTTGATGATGAGAACATGAAATGAGCCCGAGTCAATAATTCAGTGTTTTATTGTCTCAGCCAATGAAAACACCTCTTTGGAGTCGCTGTGGTTTCTTACATCTGTCAACAAGTACATTGATACTTAGAACTTCTAAAACAGCAGCAAAATTATTTAATCCAAACAAGTCAAAAATAATAATATAATTTCATTTTCATGCAAGAGCAAATTTTATAGAAATGTTCCGAGCAGCAAACAGAATGCACTTCAAGCTTCTTCATAAGAAACAAACTTGTTCTATACAAAATAAATTAAACTGATAAACAACACGAACTCTTCTCCAAACATATTACAGCTTTTTGTTTTATACATAAAACTATACAAAGTAAAAAAAAAAAAAATTCCAGTGTTAAATCCAAATTCACTTCACTTTAGTTTGCTTCATGACGGACACACACACAGACACACACAGACACACACATCAACAGAACTGAAAGAAAGAAAACAAGACTGTGATTAAACTCATTATATTTAAATGCATTATTATATTAAATTTGATTAAAGGAAATGCTAAAAGCCAAATGAATTATTTACATTTATGTCTAATGTAGTTTCAAACACTGGATTCAGTGTCTCAAAGAAAAACACACAAAAAATTCAGCTTCTCAAACGAGTCGCTTCACTTTGACCTAGAGGCTGAATAAAGGAAGAGAGAGGGGGAGGAGGAGGGGGGGAGGAGGAGGAGAGGAAAGGAGAGAGGAAGAGAGAGAGGGGGAGGAGGAGGAGAGGAAAGGAGAGAGGAAGAGAGAAGGGGAGGAGGAGGGGGGAGGAGGAGGAGAGGAAAGGAGAGAGGAAGAGAGAGGGGGAGGAGGAGGGGGAATGACGAAGAGGAGGCAGGGCGGGGACACAACTCCAGTCTCTGCTGCCATCTTGTGGTGGAATTCGTTACTAATAATCATTAAATAATATTTATTTGGTGACACTGCAGTTGTTAATTTGTTAGTCCTACATTTCCCACAATGCCTTTGTGAGGACTGTTATAACCTGTTATTACTTTAATTCTGATTTCTCTACACACGAGCGGTTTAGTCTTGATTATTCATCAAATACATTTAAATACTTGTATTTCTTTACCTTCCATCTGTTTCCACAGTTGTTACACAACACAAAGGTTGTCATTGGTTCATCAGCACTGCGTATCTGCACCTGAAAACAAACACACACACAGTAAAGTTCTGACCAATAAACACAGTGTGTGTGTGTGTGTGTGTGTGTGTGTGTGTGTGTGTCCACCTGTGTGTATGAGCAGCTCTTCCCACGACACTTGCTGCAGATGAACATGTCCGTCTCAGTTCCTCCGACCTTCGACAGCTGATGTTCTCTGATCGACTCTTTAGTCAAAGTCTCTCTGATCTGCTTCAGCTCCGTGCTCGCCATCTCCTGCACACACACACACACAGACACACACACACACACACAGACACACGTTGGTACTGTACTAATAAAGACTCAGGACCTGGACCTGGACCCGGACGGACCTGGGCGCTCATGCGGGCGATGCTCTGGGGCGAGATGCTTCCACACAGGACGTTCCTCCTCAGGTCCGGGTTCTTCTGGTCCTTCAGGTTCGAGATGCGGCTTCGGAGACGGGTTTTATATTTAATATCTGTGGAGTTAAACTCCTGGAAGATCTGTGAGCACGACGAGCAGTTAAAGAGCAGAACCCGTGATCTGCTTCATGTATCATGTATGTTGTGTTACTTCAACAATATACTTCCAGTCTATTTGAAAAAGATTTCAGAATTCCTGATTTTTCTATTAAAAATAATCAAATCGGAAAGAACTGATTTAGAAAATGTTCGTATTGAGTCAGTTCAAGTTGCTACACAAGCTGCTGCCCCCCCCCCCCCCTCGTCACGTGACACACTAGCACAAACACACACACACACACACACACTAATAAAGGTTCATGACATAAAGGATATGTTCTTCAATTTGTGCTGCCAGGTGCTGGCAGTCCACTCCGAATGTCTTGTGGTCATCTGAAACAAACACACACTTTGTGCACATTAAACCATTCAACACAAATGTTTTAACAAAACCACAAAAACAAAATGACTTTCATGTTTTCATTCGTCTCATTGAGAAAATGTAGTGATTAGAGCCGACACAGCCTGAGTGAGAGCAAACCCTGAGGGGCACGTGTAGAGGGGCACGTGTAGAGGTGCACATTTAGAGGTGCACATGTAGAGGGGCACGTGTAGAGGGGCACGTGTAGAGGGGCACGTGTAGAGGTGCACGTGTAGAGGTGCAGATGTAGAGGTGCAGATGTAGAGGTGCACGTGTAGAGGAGCACGTGTAGAGGGGCACGCGTAGAGGTGCACATGTAGAGGTGCACATGTAGAGGGGCACGCGTAGAGGTGCAGATGTAGAGAAGCACATGTAGAGAAGCACATGTAGAGGGGCACGCGTAGAGGGGCACGCGTAGAGGGGCACGCGTAGAGGGGCACGCGTAGAGGTGCAGATGTAGAGGTGCACGTGTAGAGGTGCACGTGTAGAGGAGCACGTGTAGAGGGGCACGCGTAGAGGTGCACATGTAGAGGTGCACGTGTAGAGGAGCACGTGTAGAGGGGCACGTGTAGAGGTGCACGTGTAGAGGGGCACGTGTAGAGGGGCACGTGTAGAGGTGCACGTGTAGAGGGGCACGTGTAGAGGGGCACGTGTAGAGGGGCACGTGTAGAGGTGCACGTGTAGAGGGGCACATGTAGAGGGGCACATGTAGAGGGGCACATGTAGAGGGGCACATGTAGAGGGGCACATGTAGAGGAGCACATGTAGAGGTGCACGTGTAGAGGGGCACGTGTAGAGGGGCACGTGTAGAGGGGCACATGTAGAGGGGCACATGTAGAGGGGCACATGTAGAGGTGCACGTGTAGAGGTGCACGTGTAGAGGTGCACGTGTAGAGGTGCACGTGTAGAGGTGCACGTGTAGAGGAGCACATGTAGAGGAGCACATGTAGAGGAGCACATGTAGAGGAGCACATGTAGAGGGGCACATGTAGAGGGGCACATGTAGAGGTGCACATGTAGAGGTGCACATGTAGAGGAGCACATGTAGAGGTGCACATGTAGAGATGCACATGTAGAGGGGCACATGTAGAGGTGCACATGTAGAGGAGCACATGTAGAGGAGCTCTCACCGTCGCTCTGCAGAGCCGCCGCCAGCAGCTCTCGACACTTGTTCCGGACGCTGTCCGTGGTGACGGGGGCGGGGGGGAAGGAGGTGACCCGAGTGGGAGGGGCGGGGTTTGTGGGAGTTTCCTCGGCCGTCTTCCTGCTGAGGAGGAGGAGGAGGAGAGACGATGAAGAGCAGGTGAGTACAGTGAGAGAGATGTGACCAGTCAGCAACCGATGCGTGACATCATGTGTAACATCATTATGACATCATGACATCATCCTGAGTGACCTCATCATGCGTGACACTGACCTGGGGTCGCTGCAGCCGGAGTCCTCGGAGGTGGACGATGTCCTCACAGGAGACGCGTCCTCCTTCTTCTTCTCCTCAGACTTCCCCTCAGATCCGTCTGAGACAAATCACACACTGAATATTCACCTTCCATCGACCAATCAGAACGACTGGGATCATGACATCACCATGAACCTGTTGATCTTTGTCCAACGCAAATTAAATCAATGAGACGAAATGAAGAGATTCACTAAATGAGAGAAATGCATAATAATATCATACACACAGACACACACATACACACACAGACAAACACAGACACACACAGACACACACAGAAGCACACACCCACCCAGCAGTTTCTTCCAGGACTTGATGAGACCTCTGGCCACATTCTGAACGTCTTCATCTGAACTCTGTTTCCTCACAAGGTTCACAGACACCCCCACTCTGGTCGACTACAGGAAGACAGGGGGGAAGTGAAAGGCATTGTGGGTAATGGAGTTTCTTTGTCTTCACTCTTACCCAGTAAGGAAGTATTTTGATTGATTCAGACAATGGAGCGAAATCTGAGGGAGGAAGAGAGGATGAGTCATCGATCAGGACATGCTGACGAGGAGGAGGAGGAGGAGGAGGAGGAGAGGAAGAGGAAGAGGACAGGAAGAGGAAGAGGAGGGGGATAGAGGAGGAAGAGAGGAGGAGGAGGAGGAAGAGAGGAGGAGGAGGAGGAGAGGAGGAGGAGGAGGAGAGGAGAGGAAGAGGAAGAGGAGGAGGGGGAAGAGGAGAGGAGAAGGAGGAGGAGGAGAGGGATAGAGGAGGAAGAGAGGAGGAGGAGGAGGAAGAGAGGAGGAGGTGGAGGAAGAGAGGAGGAGGAGGAGGAGGAGGAGAGGAGAAGGAGGAGGAGGAGAGGGATAGAGGAGGAAGAGAGGAGGAGGAGGAGGAGAGGAGGAGGAGGAGGAGGAGGAGGAGAGGAGAGAAAGAGGAAGAGGAGGAGGGGGAAGAGGAGAGGAGGAGGAGGAGAGGGATAGAGGAGGAAGAGAGGAGGAGGTGGAGGAGGAGAGGAGGAGGAGGAGGAGGAGGACTAACTTCCATCTTAGTGAGTGAAGTTTAAAACAGGAAACATCAGTGGAACCGGATCTGTGTCAGAGTTCACTTGAAGGCGTGACGGTGACGTGGCAGAGGGGCGGAGTCAACTACCTGCAGCGTCTCCAGAGACATCTTGATGTTGGTGAGCTCCCTCAGCAGGTCCAGCGCCCCCTCCTGGAGACAGAGCAGAACGTCTTACCAACCTGGAACTCACCAGTCTGCACGTTCTATTTCATCTTGTTACCAAATTCTGTTTCTAACTAGAACTAAGTTCATGTGTCACAGGTTTGTATCATACACACACACAGACACACACAGACACACAACTCAGTTCATGTGTCACAGGTTTGTGTCGGTTAATGAAACCAAAACATCAACGAGACCGATTCACTCAGATTATCAACCTGTAAACCACAGTGTATATATATATATATATAAATAAGGCTATAATATAACCCCCCCCCCCCTCTAACCCTAAAATGAACTAACCTGGTCTAACATAGACTAACCTGGACTAGCTGTACCCATGATGCTGCTTTTCTTGGACACGTCTCCTCGTCAGACATTTTAATCTCAATTGGAGGAACTTGGTTAAATAAAGTTGGATGAGTAGAATAAAAAGAAACTAATTCAACATCCTGTTAATTAATACAAATTCTAAGAATCCATGTGTTAATAATGAAGCTCATACACATCAGGTCACATTTCACAATAAAGCTCTTCAGCAGGTGAACCAGGTCACATAATGTTGAATTCTGTCAATCTACACACACAGTCTACACACACAGTCTACACACAGTCTACACACACAATCTACAGACACACGCAGCTGAGGTCAATCAGCTGAGGATTGCTCTCAGCTGCAGGTTTGTGAACGAGCAGATTTCAGATCAGACTTCAGATTTGATTTCAGAGCAGATTTCAGAGCAGATTTCAGAGCAGATTTCAGATCAGATTTCAGATCAGATTAAACTCTGATCATTTCAGTAACGCAGCAGCAGCTTGTGCACGGAGCAGAGGGGACGCGCACGCTCCGTGTGTCCGGAGCAGCAGTGGAACCTGCACCTCCTCACACCTCCTCACACCTCCTGTGATCCTGTGTGAACCCGCAGCACCACGTGTCTCTCACCGTCTTCTTCTTGTGCACCATCTTCTCCAGCTTCTTGGAGATCCTCTCCACCTCCTGCTGTGAACACATGTTCGAGCTCTGAGCTCAAACTCGACCTGCGTCGTCCTCCATCCTCCGCTCGACTGTTGTTGTGAGGAAACCGGGGCATGCTGGGAGCTGGAGTTTAACTCGAGTCACGAGCTTCCTTTCAAACGTCATTGTTATTTTTCACAACCCACAGATTTGAAGTCATCATCGTAATGATCAATGATGGTCATACATTTAGTATTAAAGTATGAATGAAGTTATTATTATTGTTCAGTCCGTTTTTATATCTGTAAATAGTAAGTGACTCCCGGTATGTGAACAGACTTCAGGAGGAGCCTGAAAAACCTCGCGTCACGTGAACAGTTTTATCACAAACAAGCGCCCTGCATCACACTGACTCTGCTGCCCCCCCCCCCCGCACATAATTTATAACTATATATTATTGGCTCTATCACCAATCTCTGCACCTTAGAACCGCACGTGCCAATAACTCTCCTACTCTTTATATTGTTGCTCTATATTGTTTTTATATTGTTGTTTTATGTACAGTGCACCAACGACACCAAGGCAATTTCCTGTATGTGCAAATATACATATTAAAAGAATTCAGATTCTGATCAGAAGTCTGGTTCTCT
>NC_070631.1:348843-353843 GCF_947347685.1 Pleuronectes platessa
GCGTACACACTTTGTCCACACTGCGTCCTCACTGCGTCCACACTGCGTCCACACTGCGTCCACACTTTGTCCACACTGCGTCAACACTGCGTCCACACTGCGTCCACACTTTGTCCACACTGCGTCCTCACTGCGTCCACACTGCGTCCACACTGCGTCCTCACTGCGTCCACACTGCGTCCACACTTTGTCCACACTGCGTCCACACTGCGTCCACACTGCGTCCACACTTTGTCCACACTGCGTCCACACTGCGTCCACACTGCGTCCACACTTTGTCCACACTGCGTCCACACTGCGTCCACACTGCGTCCACACTTTGTCCACACTGCGTCAACACTGCGTCCACACTGCGTCCACACTTTGTCCACACTGCGTCCACACTGCGTCCACACTGCGTCTTCACTGCGTCCACACTGCGTCCACACTTTGTCCACACTGTGTCCACACTGCGTCCACACTGCGTCTTCACTGCGTCCACACTGCGTCCACACTTTGTCCACACTGCGTCCACACTGCGTCTTCACTGCGTCCACACTGCGTCCACACTTTGTCCACACTGCGTCCACACTGCGTCTTCACTGCGTCCACACTGCGTCCACACTTTGTCCACACTGTGTCCACACTGCGTCCACACTGCGTCCACACTGCGTCTTCACTGCGTCCACACTGCGTCCACACTGCGTCCACACTGCGTCCACACTGCGTCCTCACTGCGTCAACACTGCGTCCACACTTTGTCCACACTTTGTCCACACTGCGTCCACACTGCGTCCTCACTGCGTCCACACTGCGTCCACACTTTGTCCACACTGCGTCCACACTGCGTCCACACTGCGTCCACACTTTGTCCACACTGCGTCAACACTGCGTCCACACTGCGTCCACACTGCGTCCACACTGCGTCTTCACTGCGTCCACACTGCGTCCACACTTTGTCCACACTGCATCCACACTGCGTCCACACTGCGTCCACACTTTGTCCACACTGCGTCCACACTGCGTCCTCACTGCGTCCACACTGCGTCCACACTGCGTCCACACTGCGTCCACACTTTGTCCACACTGCGTCCACACTGCGTCCACACTGCGTCCTCACTGCGTCCACACTGCGTCCACACTTTGTCCACACTGCGTCCTCACTGCGTCCACACTGCGTCCACACTGCGTCTTCACTGCGTCCACACTGCGTCCACACTTTGTCCACACTGCGTCCACACTGCGTCCTCACTGCGTCCACACTGCGTCCACACTGCGTCTTCACTGCGTCCACACTGCGTCCACACTTTGTCCACTCTGCGTCCACACTGCGTCCACACTGCGTCCACACTTTGTCCACACTGCGTCCACACTGCGTCCACACTGCGTCCACACTTTGTCCACACTGCGTCCTCACTGCGTCCACACTGCGTCCACACTGCGTCCACACAACCCTTGTTAAGACCCCGGTGATTTAAGACATTTTCCCTTGTGCCTCCTGCTTGTGTTTTGTTATGTCATGTCTTTCCCCCTGTTTATTTATGTTGTCATGTGCTTGTTGTGGTTATGATGTCAGGCCATGTGTGTTTTGTTATTGTCCTGAGACTCCGCCCTCTACTGCTTCCCGCTCTTTTTCTCCCTCACCTGTTCCCTATCGTCACTCTGAGTGTTTGCCTGATTAGTTCACCTGTGTCTCGTCTTTGTTCCCCCTGCTATTTCAGTCTTTCTGTTGTCCCCTGTCGGATTGTCTCATTTGTGACTGTGATGAAGCCATGCCAGTTATCTGGTATGATTTTCTACTCTCTGATTTTTGACTCTCTGGTTTTTGAGCCTCTTTGGTTTTCCCTTTTGGGAACTCTGTTTTGCCAAATTATTGAATTGGATTTTCTGTTTTTGGCTCTTTTTGCCTTTTGGATTCCTTGGTTTTCCTATTTTGTGAAATAAAGAAGTATTTTTTGGCATCTTGGTCTGCGATTGGGTCCTTGCTCTGTGAAAGCCTAACAACCCTGGACAGACAGAGCTCAACACACAAAGACAAACCTCCAGAACTTCAGCTTGGTCCCTGTTCCAGGTGCTAACATGGAGGAGGGGGGGGGGGGGGGTTATGAGACAGATTCAAAGGAGTCGGCAGAGGAGTGAAGCTGCAGTGAAAACGTTTCCAGAGACCAGTGTGAAAAGTGAGCCAGCTCTAGCACCTCTCATTATGTTTGCCCTGAGCCCGCTGGCCTCCTCTGCCTCCTCTAATCACAGATCATCTCTCCTGATTTAAACGAGGATGTTTAGCTCTCAGAAATTACTAGAACCAACATCATCATTATCCCATTGAACCTCTAAATCACTTTCTCTCCCCCGACCACATTGAAAACAGCTGCAGCCTCTGACAGTGGAACACGGTCTGAGCTGGGACTGCAGGACGCTCGGGGACAGACACACGTCTTTCGTCAAATACTTCAACTGAATAAAGACAAAGAAACTTTCCCGGAGATTTATTACATTATTCTGTGTTTTCTGATCTTTGAGCTGTTTCACCACAACAGTTTGTTTAAATGTTTCCAGCTGTGAGCAGCAGCTAAGACACACTATACGTCTTTGAGCTGTTCTCAGATCTGTGCATGAATTACAATATAGTTTAACGCTGAGTCATAGCTCGGGCTGAATAGGAAAGAAATGAGTAGAATGAACATTATCATTATCTCACTCATCTAAATCACCTTCTCTCTCAAAACAGCTGCAGCTCAGAACTCGAGGCTCAGAGACAGAGTTCAGAGGAAACTAGTGGTTTGTGATGTTTTCACACATTTCAGGACCAATCAGGATCAATCATGAATCTGTGAAATAAAGAGAGTCACAGAAGATCTGTTTCTATAAAACTGACCAATGATGAACAAGATGATGAATGTAATCTTTGAGAGAGTTGATGGTTTCCAACAGAACAGTGAGGAAGCTCATCTGAGAACCAGCTGAACCAGAGGATTTAAGATTAAGATTAAGATTCATGATTCGTCCCAAACACAGACACACTCATGCAGGTAGGGAAATGTAACCTCTGCTTTTAACCATCTGGTGCAGGACACACAGAGCAGTGAGCAGCCAGGTACGGCGCCCGGGGAGCAGATGTTGGGGGAGTAAGGTGCCTTGCTCAGGGGCACTAGACAGGGTAGGGAGAATCCTCTTGGATTTTTGGACAGATCAATCCGGGTTCGTCTTTTTGTTGTCTCTCCGTGGAGTCGAACCAGAGACCTTTTCTGACCATAGTCCAAGTTTCTACCACTAGTCCACCGCCTCTCCCGAACTGGGACAGCTGAGACAAGCTGGACATATTAACTGTGCCTGGAGAGAGACACATAGAGAGAGAGAGAGAGAGAGAGAGAGAGACATGAAGAGAGACACATAGAGAGAGAGAGAGAGAGAGAGACACATAGAGAGAGAGAGAGAGAGAGAGAGAGAGACATGAAGAGAGACACATAGAGAGAGAGAGAGAGAGAGAGAGAGAGAGAGAGAGACACATAGAGAGAGAGAGAGAGAGAGAGAGACATTTGAGCTGCCAGAAATGAATCTTTTCCTCCGGTTGAGTGGAAGCAAACCATCGACCTCTGCTCCAGCTCTTTTCTCTGCCATCTCATTACAGAGCTGAGGAGCTGGAGCTGGAGTTTCTCTGCAGACAAAAGACCTCTGACTGTATTTCATCTTCTTGAATACTTTCATTAATGATGATGGTCGACCACGAATGACTCGAGCAAACATTCGTCACTTCTCTGTTCTCCCACTGAACCTGACGGCAGCCCAGTGGCTTCTGAGTGGACGGTGGTGGAGAGGTTGGACTTCTCTGGAGGAGCAGCTCTGATGCACTGTGACCTCCGATAGAAGATGCTCCCCTCTGGTTGAGGACCAGTGTCTGTCCCACGAGGACGACTCAGCTCCGGGTCGTGTTCATGAGATGATTCACCGTCCTCCAGCGGCGGGTGGAAACCAGAGGAAGTGGACTGAAGTGGACAGAATGTCTCTGAATGGGACTGAATGGGACTGAAGTGGACTGAAGTGGACTAAATGGGACTGGTTTTAGGGACAGAGTCAGGAGACATCTGGAGCTGAGGATGAATACCGTTTCTTCATTTTGAAGAGGCTACTTTTCAATATTCCTGTCCCCTAGTGTGTTGTGTCTTTTTCTGAGGTTTTCATTTATTATCTCTGATTGTTAATTAGCATCAATACACAAACATCTCAGGACAGAAAAGCATCAAACTTGGTGGAAAGATGTTTTATGTCTCAGAGAGAAACTCAGTCAACTTTGGTGTCAACCAGGTTCAAGAGCCTTGTTGATAAGGGACAATGTGCTGTGATTTAAAACATGTGATCCACACAGCAGAAGACAATTCGTGTCTCCTGCTCAGAGGCTGATTGGTTTCTTCTGGACGAGGTCATGTGACAGGAGCCTGACGAATCAGAGAAATCTCCGTTAAAGTTTTTTCATGATAATTAAGCCGGAGGAAAAGTCATTGATTGTCCTCTGTGCTCAGTGATTCTTACAAATTCAAGATGTTAGCTTTTGATCTTTGTGGTTTAGTTGTGGAAGAAGATCCAGATGAGAAGGTGAAGATCGGTCCTGTTCATGGACCTGGACCCTGAATGTCTGTAGCTTCAGACCAGAGGACATCGAGCTGAGTGCGTTTGAAAGACTTGAGCAACAACCACTTGTTAACTTCTTCAATATGGAAACTCGTCTTTGTTTTCTCACGATCACAGAAATGTCTGTGATCTCGACACAACAAACTAATTACTGTCTCATCACAAGAAACAATTCATGTTTCTCCAGCTTATTTTATCTTGTGTCAATAAACACTGGATTTATAATTACTCAAAGAGGAGGAAGAAAGAAAACAGCACGCTGACAAATGATTTTGTCAACTCCATGTGACATCATAGCGTTCCTCCACAAATTCAATTTCAGGATGACAGGAACCCAAACCTCAGAAACAACTGAACACATGTCCTCTGTGGAGTTCTGCATGTATTGGATCGAC
>NC_070631.1:358843-371343 GCF_947347685.1 Pleuronectes platessa
TTACGATGCCATTGTGTCTTACTTTCTTGTCCTGAATGTTGGTGTGTGTGTGTGTGTGTGTGTGTGTCTGTGTGTGTGTGTGTGTATTATCAGAAGTTGTAAGTTGTCCCTCTTGCCATCACGTCTCTCCTTCTCTCTCTCACTCTCTTTTCTTTCTCGCCACAAAGTCTGGAGTCACTGCCAAATTTCCTTTGTGGCAAAGGTGTGGTTCTACGACACTGTCTCACACACACACACACACACACACACACACACACACACACACACACACACACGCACACACACACACACACAGTAAAGAGCTGTTGCCTCTCTGAGCTGTGACTTTCAGGTGATGATGATCACAGATCACTTTGTTATAAATGATAAATATATCTGAGGAAAACGTGAAGAAATTCATGTTTTAAAACTGAAAATCTGATTCAGGGTCAGTCAAACAAAACCAGCTCAAATGTAAGTGGATGTATTTGTGTAACACTTTCTAGTGTTGATGACTCAAAGCACTTCACAGTTCACACACTCACACGTTCTCTTTTGTGTCACTAAGGTTTTGTGTGTTTTCAGATTTCAGCAGATCTGAAAGTGGATTCAATTTAAAATCTGATTTCAATGATTGTTGTTGGAAATATCAACAGTTGGAGCCTCGATATAAACAATGACATGAAGACAGACACACACAGACACACACACACACACACAGACACACACACACACACACACAGGAGCCTGGGACAGTAGTAGTAGGAGGGAGTAGTTCCTGGTTGGTTAAGCAGGAGGTTCTGAGACGCCACAGTCGTCTCCCCTGGAGCTGGGCGTGGGGTGGAAACTGTGTGTGTGAGTGTGTGTGTGTGTGTGTGTGTGTGTTGGGGGGCAATTAGTTTGTGGTGGAGGAGGGGGTTGGGGGGGCATGTCCTTGGCAGACAGACAGACACCAAACATGTTTAATATTCATCTTAAAGCAACAGTTTCTGAACATGGATCTGAGGAAACAGGAAACTGAACTTTACATTTGGAATCAATCCTCATCATCTCATCAATAAACGTCATAAATTTGTTACGGGTCCAGTGTCTATATCACAGCACATTTTAATTTCTCTTATATATATTTTATGAGACTTTATTTCAGGCTGCCCCCCCCCTCTCTCTTTCCTACAATAACTTGTGTTAAGTTCGCCCACTAATTGTTCTGGTTGGAGTCGTGGACGGCTGTTTCACCACACACACACACACACACACACACAGACACACACACACACACACAGACACACACACACTCACAGACACACTAAGGACCATCACTCACAGAGACACACACTATGTGCATATGTGTAAAGATGTTTTTTTTCTTTTTTGTGTGTAAACCTAATTAGAAATTTAGTTTTCTGCCTCATGATGCATGTGTGTTAGAATATGTATCTGGGCATTCGTGTGTGTGTGTGTGTGTGTGTGTGTGTGTGTAGCTCCACTCTCAGTTGGGCAGAAACAATGGACCTCTCTGATTACATCTCCCTGGACAGGCGGACAGGGATTGTGTGTGTGTGTGTGTTTGTGTGTGGGTGTGGGTGTGTGTGTGTGCATGCAAAGCTTCGGGGGGAGGAAAGGGTGGCGGTCACAGAAGAGGAAAGAGGGAGAGCCCCCCCCCCCCCCCCGCCCCCCCGTCTCCCACACACTCGTTCCTTCCCTTAATTTCTTCCACCTGGCATCTCATTGGTTAAATCTCCAACTGCATATTTATCTGATTGGTCAGGGCGGGGTATATATACACAGCGTGGGTCGGTTGACTCTGGCCACAAGTTTAAAAACTTTGAGACAGACAGAGACAGCGAGTCGGACGTCCTGAGTGACGGAGGGGAATCGAACTCCGGACAAACCGCTGCACCGCACACTCCAAACAAGACGTGTTGTCTTTAGAGCGGCTGAGTCACTGGATCTGCTCCGAGGGAATATCCGGTTTTCTTTCTCTCCCTCCTTCTCCCTCCTCTCACCTCGATGCTGTGCTCTGGGATCTCTGCTCCTAACCCGTCTCGTTCTTCTCCTCATCTTCCTCATCTTCCTCATCTTCCTCATCTTCCTCAGCCCAAACGCTTTGAGTTACTCTTCTTCTCCAGAACTTTGCAGCCCAACAGACTGGGACAGACGTTTGAACAGTTTCTGTTGGACTAAGCGGATTCAGAGACCGGTCTTGGGATGAGTTTACCGGAGCCCAGGTTGTCCAGAGAGACCGTTCTGACTCTCGGGGGTCACTGGACGTCCAGAACCCCGAGTCCCACTTCTGATTCTGAGATGGGTTTTGAGCGGACCCTGTCCGAGGACTGCGGCTCCCCCGACGGCCTCGGAGCCGGGAGCGTGAGGAGAACCGAACCGAGGATCTCTCTGACCCCCGGTTCAGGGGGACAGAGCCCGGACCTGACCCAGGCGGGAGGGGGGTCGGTGGGCACGGCCGACGGGAAGGTGGTGGGGGGGGAGCAGAGGATCCGCAGACCCATGAACGCCTTCATGGTTTGGGCCAAAGACGAGAGGAAGAGACTTGCGCTGCAGAACCCGGACCTTCACAACGCGGTGCTCAGCAAGATGCTCGGTAAGACCAGAAGCTTCAGATCTGAACCAGCTTCAAAACTTCACACCAGGAAATCCAACCTGCTGCTTTTAAAAGTTCAGAGTTTATCATTAATTAATAACTTGAGAATCCTCGTTATCTGCCTCAAAGCGTCTCGATGTGAGGTGAAGGAGCCGGGACTCTTTACAGAAATGTTTCAAACAAAACTTCTATAATTTTATTTAAAATATGTCACAAATTTAAATCAGAGCATCAAAACTCACCCACTGAGAAAACTCTTTCAAAACTAATGTAAACCATGAAAAGGATAACGTGAGATTTCTATTTTCAAATCTTCACAACCTGTATTATTTTATTTTTGACTTTACTATTTATGTCCTCACTTAAATAAAACTGAGTAAATAAATGAACGAGTTGTGTAAATCATGACTTTAATTTATTTTCAATGTGTGTATATTGTGCTTTATTTCTTACAACAGTGGAAGTTGAGTTAACATTGTCGCGTCTGAAGCAGTGAACTGAACATCTGTGATAAATTATTACTGGATGAAAAACAACTGCACAGTTTCACATCATAGATTCAAACATCTTTCATGGAGATCAGATCAAACTTAGTGTTCTCCACATTAAGACGATTTCAGGAACTCAGGTCTCCTCCGTCCGTCAGCGTGCTCGTTAACATCTGAACTCACGCTCTGGTGGAAACACACAATCCACAGTGACCGCAGCCGGCTCTCCTCCAGCGAGGAACCGCTTTACCACCGCGCTCACACTGCGCAGGGGGCCGGTGCTAACAAAAGGCTTCTACATGAGAGGAGCCAGTCGTTCAGGGTCAGAGGTCAGAGGTCACACTGAACCCTTCTATTGTTCTCAATGTTATAAGACACCGCAGATATTTCAGGCAGTTTATTAAAGTAAAATAATTAGAATAATATTAAATTAATCACAGCAGAAATGAATTCCTTCATTGATTATTAATATGAACCAAATATCTTCATGTTGAAATTATTAAAGCAAATGCAGAAGATGTCACAGCTCATGAAACAGTTGATATCGAGGCTCAGAAGAATCCCAGGCTGCAGATTCATATTTTTAAAACATTAAAACACAAACCAGAGAGTTTTGGCAGGAATCTTCCCCCAACGAGTTCTTAACTCCGCGGCTGAGACGTTGTGCAACCGCAACATTAAAGTTTGTGGGTCGTTCTATAAGTTGAAATATGATATGAACACAAACAGGTTTCTGTTCATAAAGAGTTTTAGTTCTCAGTCGTTTCTAAAGAGGAATCTTGGTATTAAACTGGATCCAGCTTGGAAATATGAAAGTGTTCAAGGTTTCTCCGAGTATTAAGTTGTTGTTTCTAATAAACAGTTTGAATATGTAAATGTTCTTCTTTGTAAGAAGATAAATGTAGAAATGAATCATCAAATACTCAGTGATGGATAAAGATAATGTGGACATGTCTGACAGTTGATAACTGGGATCAATCAAAGTCTTTTCCTTCCTGATGATTTATGGTTTTGTAATAATGTCTGTGCTCCTCAGGTCAGTCGTGGAAGAACCTGAGCTCCACAGACAAGCGTCCGTTCGTGGAGGAGGCCGAGCGGCTGCGTGTGCAGCACCTCACGGATCACCCCCACTACAAGTACCGGCCTCGCAGGAAGAAGGCCACCAAGAAGCTGAAGAGGGTCGAACCGGGGGTCCTGCTTCACAGCCTGGCCCAGGGGGGGGCCGCCGGCCTGGGGCTGGGACCTGACGGTGTCTCCGGAGGTTCTGCATATGGACACCCTCTGCCCCACCCCCACCCCCACCACCTGCTGCCCTCTCTGGGTCACTTCAGGGACCTGCAGGCCCCGGGACACCCGGAGCTGGACAGCTATGGCTTGCCCACCCCGGAGATGTCCCCTCTGGATGTCCTGGAAGATGGAGAGTCTGTGTTTTTCCCCCAACACATCCAAGAGGAGGGGGTGATGGGAGGTTGGAGCGGGTACCAGCACCACCACCACCACCACCTCCACCATCCTAACCAGCATTACAGTCCCCACTACAGCAGCCCCCACGGCTCGGTGCACACTCAGGGCTCCGGGATGATCTGTCCTGCCGAGTCCAGCCTGAGCTCCAGCAGGTTGAACCCGTCCCATGCGTCCTGTCACCACGTCACGTTACGCAGTCCAGTGAAGTGCCCCCCCACTCTGTCCCCCTCCCCTGCATCCTACCCCCCGCCCTCCATCAGCCTGTCAGAGCCAATGAAATGCCACCAAACCCCCCTGAGCTCCGCCCCCGTCGGCTACTTCAGTCAGATGTGTGGGAACTCAGCTCATGGCACCGCCCACTTCCCCCCCTCTCACCTGGGGCAGCTGTCCCCTCCCCCTGAGTCCCCCTCCTCTGCCTCCGTCCCTCCATCTTCTTTTCTTTCTCACGTGGACCCGTCCAACCCGGAGTCCAGTGGACACCTGGGCTCCTCCTCCGCTGACTTCTGGTCTGAGGTGGACAGACACGAGTTCGACCAGTACGTGAATACTGGGAGGAGCCGAGACGAGGCCTTCGGACTGGGTGTCGGCTGTGGGGGCGGGTCCAAAGCCCCGGGTGGGCGCAGCAGCATCATGAGCAGGGACGCCATGTTGAGTGCGTGTGATGACGGCAGCACCCCCCTGATCTCCGCCCTGTCGGACGCCAGCAGCGCCGTTTACTACAGCGCCTGCATCACTGGATAAACTCCTCCTCCTCCGTGGCCACACCCCCGCTCCGTGGCCACACCCCCGCTCACCCCAGCCGGGGGGGGGGGGGGGGGGCACCTTCACCTCGTGTCTCACTGGGATATGAACCTTCGATTTGTTCTTAACTATTCAAATTTAATCGTAAATGAATCATTTAGTTGTACAAACATTTACTGGAGTTCGAGCTACAGGCTAATGTGGCTAATCTGAGCCATGACAGCTGCCTACTGCCCCCTGGTGTCAGGCTGCAGTTAGGATCTCAAACCCCTCCTCCTCCATGTTAGCAGATGGGACATGGACCAAACTAAAACATCAGAGTGGACACTACATGTGTCTGTCATTTCAGGTAGTTCCTATCACACTGATGTTTGTTCAAGTGTTTCTGATCAGTGGTGTTTTAATAGTTATTTGATGATATCAAAACAAGCTCAGACCTCATGATTGACAGCTGAGACTGACTCCTGATTGGTCGCGCTAGATTCTCATATCCGAGATATTCTGTCTTCATTGTGGGACAGTGGGAGGAGGCGGAGCTATAGAACAGATCTTTTCATCACAAGACTGTTTGGAGGATTTGTGACGTCAAGTTTCAGGAGCAGGTTTTAGTTTTTGCTGATCAGCAGCTTCTGAGGATTCAAGTGAACAGTAGAATGTTCTCTGTGGAGGTGGAATCGTTTTCTTTAGTCACTCAGATTTTTATCAAAGACCAAATACAAGAAAAATAAAGAAGTAGTTGAGCTGTGATGAGTTATTCAGCTGTTCTCCGTCTCTCTGTTAGCACAATGCTAGTTAGTGTTTATCAGACTGTTAGTCCTGCTGCACATTCTGGAGGATCTAGAGATGAAGGACAGCAGCTTGTCTCAGTTGAAGTGCCGTTGAGCAGGACCCAGAGCCCGGAGCTGTCTGCACTCTGAACCCTGAGGTGACACCACAGGAACCAAAGGAACAAACTTTAAATGAACTGATCTCCAGAAAAATCCACATCTGGGATCTAACGTTATTTTTCATCTCAGGACGAACAATCCTCCCGACGTCAAATTCATCTCAGATCAAAGGGACCATGAATCTCAATGAAGAACAAACTCTGGAGATGAACAGACAGAAAAACCTCGGCCGTGGACCAGAACCAAGAACCACTGACGTCTCCCACAGACCATCAGGGTGCCTCACCAGCCGGCTCGGGTTGGTTCTGACCCTGATTCCCAGTTTATCGTCTGTGGAAGGACCTCACGTCAAACTGGTCTAACAAACATATCACTCCCAACAAGAGTCAGACCAGGGTTACGTTTCCATCCAGGATGAACTGGAGGCGCTGTGGGAACTTGTCTGGGAAATGATGATCGTTTAGCTTTAAGGGCTTTCTGCTCTTCGTTCCATTTACGATATAAAAGGGGTTCTGAGGGTTCTGAGGTGTTGAGGGTTCTGAGGTGTTGAGGGTTCTGAGGGTTCTGAGGTGTTGAGGGTTCTGAGGGTTCTGAGGGTTCTCAGGTGTTGAGGGTTCTGAGGGTTCTGAGGTGTTGAGGGTTCTGAGGTGTTGAGGGTTCTGAGGGTTCTGAGGTGTTGAGGGTTCTGAGGGTTCTGAGGTGTTGAGGGTTCTGAGGTGTTGAGGGTTCTGAGGGTTCTGAGGTGTTGAGGGTTCTGAGGTGTTGAGGGTTCTGAGGTGTTGAGGGTGTTGAGGGTTCTGAGGGTTCTGAGGTGTTGAGGCTCTTGGTTTGTGGAGACGTTTACTGTTTAGAAGTCGATGCTGAGGGACAAACTGAGACTATGAACTGTTCTCTTTGCACTGGGTTTAATGTCTTGTCTGTATAGAGGGAACTCCACTGAACACAAATCTAAAGTCCATAATGTTCAACACTTTTTGTACAGAAAGAGATGTGTGGTTGTTTTATATGGTTGTATTTATCTTAAAGGAATAGTTGAACATCTTAGTGAATAAACTGTGTGTTTTCATGCAGAGATGGAGATCAGATCCAAATCCCTCTCATGTGAGTTCAGTAGGAAATCTGTTGTAAATAAGTCAGATACAAGATGTAAGTGTAAATTTAAAAGAGGGCGGAGTCTTTATGCTAAGCTAAGCTATCTGCCTCCAGCTCGGATGTTCTCCCTCTCAACAATAAAGTGAATAAGAAAAGTTACTTCTCCTCTAAAGATGTGAGTCTCTATTATAATGTAAACTTTAAAAAACAGAGGATTTTTGTTGGATCTGTTCCATGAACATGAAACTGCTCCACACCAGAGTCATGTTCCTTCATTACTGGAAGTTCACATCAGGCTCTGTGGTTTGTGCAGATAAACCAGTTGTGTCCAGGTCTCTGTGTTTATGTAGCATCTCTCCTGTAAGACTTCTGTATACAGACTTTCTCCTCGAGGACTGATCCTGCATCTGTTCTGCGTTAGCTGTGCAGACAATACTTTCTTCTACATGAAACAGTAGAAGAAAATGGAGCGTTCTGCCCAGTGAAACCAGTTCTACTCACCACATCGTTCCTTGTGGCTGAAAACAGAGGAACATTCGACTTTCCAAACATTTCCTCTGGAGGACCGAGCCGCAGGCCAGCAGCAGTTCAAGCTTCAAGCATTAAAACATATTTCTGCATTTGACATTCTTCTCTGTTGACACCAAACAGTCTTGTTTCCATTTTAATTGACCGTGACACACAAAGAACATCAGAGACAGGCGTTTCTGGAGCCGTGCAATAACTCTGGGCTTTTGGTAATAATTATCAGAAGGAAAAAAATGAAACACCCAAGATTTTGGGATTAAAACAAAGAACATTTTCTCAGCAGTCGTATAACGACAAATTAAAACCAGGAGTTCCCCAGAAGCGTCACTGTGATTCTTCTGAACATGTCTGACAGGGAGCGTTTATATATTTCCTCTATAAGTGTAGAAAATTGTTTTGTTTTTGTTTGTATTTGAAACGTGTGGGTTGGTTGTACATGGATCTGTTTTGTTTCATAAAGTTTTCCACAGAATAAACAATCAATAAGTGTTGATGTTTGTATGTGAGTCTGTGGAGGAACAAGTTGAAATGACAGAAAGGCCGTCCTCATCAAACCCAAACGTCCTCAGAACTAAGAACGTCCCCTCACACCTGGGAGGGACGTCTGTCCTCAGAGATCCAATCACAAGGGATTCGGCCTTTTTCAATCTACTTAACATTTCATAAACCTTTCCCGTCGTGTCTCATGAGGATGAGTCCAGGTCTTTGTTCCATCCAGACGTGATTATTGTAATTCATTATTATCCGACAACCAGGGACAGAGACCACATGTCTCCTGTGTTAGCTTCACTACACTGACTTCCTGTTACATTGAGAATTTAAAATCCTCCTCCTCACCTGCATTAATAATATGTCAGCATCAAACCTTAAAGAGCTCATCGTACCTTATCACCACTAGAGCCCTGAGCTCCCAGAATCCAGGCTGTCGTCCCTGAAGTCTCTGAAGATGAGGAGGAGGAGCCAGAGCTTCAGCATCAAGCTCCTCTGCTGAGGAATCATCTCAGCTTCAGCTCTGGAGGTAGACTCCCTCTGTACACTGAAGATTCAAACCTTCCTTTGTGATAAACTTATATTTCACACTTTTATCAGGTTTTCATGGATGAATAAATGGATAATTTGATCTCAGGTAATATAACAACAGGTTGAAATATTATGAATGACAGGAAGTTGTAATATACACTGGTTACACGTTGCTTATCTGAAACTGGTCTTCATGGTTCCACTGTGGCCGAGTTCTCATGGGACCGAACCACAAAGTCTCATCGTCTCAGTTTCCTATCGTTCCAGTTTGTTCTCAAGACAAACGAGATATGAATCATCATATTCCAGAGGAAACACAGAAAATCTGTGTTCATTATTTTCATTTATTTAGTTTAGCTCCTCCTTAAATTGATCTCTGCAGTAAATCACACACAAAACTTTCATTGTGAACTCGAGACCTTTCTGTTCATGTCTATTTCCTGTATTCTCCCCAGTTTCCCTCTTCTGCTGCTCATCCCACCTTCTACCAAACCTGTTCCTGGTTCTTCATCAGTTCTTCTTCAGCTTCTCGTCTTCTCATCACCACGTTTTACTGGTTTCATCCTTTTACCTCTTTTCACCTCCGTCCTCCTCTCTCTCACTCGGATGAACGTTCTCTTCGATTCGCTCGTTGTTTGGTGTTGAAGAGCAGAAAGTTGTGCAGAGATTGTCGGTCATGTTCTGCGTGTGTGTGTGTGTGTCTGTGTGTGTGTGTGTGTGTGTCTGTGTGTGTGTGTGTGTTGCTACGGTTACTGACAGGAATGTGAGCAGCGAGGAGGAAACTCCTGTGGAAGTTTGGGATGTTCGGAAAGGGTGTGTGTGTGTGTGTGTGTGTGTGTGTGTCCCTCTGCGTATATGTGTGTGTGTGTGTGCGTGGGAACAGAGAGGAAGAGGTGTATATTTTTGTGGGAACACCTCACCCTCTGCTTGTTACTCTGACTGGAAAAGATAACACAAGCCTGGATTCCCCTTCTCCGCTGGAAATGAACATGTGTGAACTTCCACAGTGTGTGTGTGTGTGTGTGTCTGTGTGTGTGTGTGTGTGTGTGTGGTTAAAGACGGTGTTGTACCAGAGCTCTATGAGTCCTGGTCCTCATCTCAGACCTGGGAACGCCACGAAGAGGATCGATGGTCAATATGTTTATAATGTAAATAAAGTGTTCTGCTCATTCGTCCGCTCTGATTGGTCGCAGCCGCCGACCGAGAAAACATCCAATCAGGAATCTAACGTCTGAATCTGTGAGGCGACCTCTAGTGGCTGTCGTGAATATGACGTGAGTTTGAGTCAGAAGACGCTGGTTTTTAATTTCTGAGAGACAGAGAGAGAGAGAGAGAGAGAGAGAGACAGAGAGAGAGAGAGAGACAGAGACAGAGAGAGAGAAAGAAAGACAGAGAGAGAGAGAGAGACAGAGAGAGAGAGAGAGAGAGAGACAGAGAGAGAGAGAGAGAGGGATTTTCCCATCTCTTTCAGTCTTGTGGTGTTTTATTGGCCACATGTGGTTACGATGTCAGATCAGTCACCACAACTACACACTGACTCACTAACTGTGTGTGTGTGTGTGTGTGTAGCTGCGGTCGTACATGTGTGTGTGATTTCACAGACTCTGATGTGAGCTGACAGCTGGTTTACTCTGTAAATATGTTTGTTTTTGAGTTTATGTAACTTGCAACATCTTGTGTACACTGTGTGTGTCTGTGTGTGTGTGTGTGTGTGTGTGTGTGTTTGTGTGTGTGTCACAGATTAAATAAGCAGCCTCCTGATGGTTTATGTTCAGATGACTTTTGTCCGTAAATCTCATCTTAGTATTTATAATTAATTTGTTTCTATTTACACTCACACTTATTGATTTATTGATAGAACTGTGTCTAATAGAAGCTGTTTGTGACTTGTTACAATGATCAGTGAGTTTTAATTGAGGTTCTTCTCTGAAGATCTGTTTCCATCAGTTCGGCTCCAGAAGGAAACTGAAACAGCTGCAGAGCAGAGGATCATGGGAAATCTCTCACTAATCACTTTATAGTGAGTTCACCATGTGGTAGTTCTGTCCCAAAGTTTGGTGAAGTTCTTGGACCCTATGTGAAGCACTTGTTGTTGGTCACTAACCGAGCAACATCTCCCAGCATGCATTGCGGTGGTGCTGCGGGGACATGAGCATCAGGTAGAGAAGGAGCGGTCGTATAAATATAAACACGAGCAGAGCATCACACCTTAAAACAGATTCAACTTGTTTTTAACTCAAAGTTTTAATACTAAGTGTAAAATAAACTTTAACATTTACTGTGGGATTTTCTACTGGCGGACGTTGTTGTTGTTGTTGTTGCTGATGTTGTTGTTGTTGTTGTTGTTGTTGTTGTTGCTGATGTTGTTGTTGTTGTTGTTGTTGTTGCTCTACGTCATGATCCTGCGACGATGACGTCATCTCTTGAGAGAACGAGTCGTGTGTGAACGTTTTTTTTTCAGATGAGCTCAGAAGACAAACGTCCCTCCATCGTCTCTGGTGTCCATCACATAGTGAAGTGAGACAGTGAAGAGAGGACACATCCACCAACATGTTTGTGTTAGCACGTCACGTGCCCATAACTTATTGTTCTTACTGTAGATGTTGTGGTTTTATGTCCGATTGTTGTTTTTATGTCCAGTGCACCAACCACACCAAGGCAATTTCCTGTATGTGCAAATATACTTGGCAATAAATATAATTCTGATTCTGATTCTGATTGTGTCTCACATTGAATCATCGTCTCAACTCTCTGCTGATCTGATTGGACCAGATGATGTCATGGGGGGGGGGGGGGGGGGGCTAGTTCACTGCAGGATGTCGGCCGTCTCTTCCAAACCCCCCACTACTTCCTGTTTCCTGTGTCTACAGGAAGTGGCTCTGCGTTCACCTCCTGTGTGAGGGCGTGGGGAGAGGTTGTAATAACTCATGTGTGAGGTCACAGAAAACCATAAACAATCTTTATTCATATTTTTAGAAACAGTGAAGCAGGAACCTTGTGTCTATAAGTTGGAAATACAAGAGTAAAGAAAACGTAAAAGCTGTGAATGAGGAAAACGTGAAGTGAGCTGCTGTTACCAAGCTGACCTCTGACCCCAGGTCTTTACTCCCAACAGATCTGAACACAACCATCGTTTTATTCTTTCTCTCCATTTCTCCCTCTCGTCTTTCTCTACCTTCTCTCCTCCCTCGGTATTCCATCTGTTTTCTCCTTCCTGTCGGCTTCCTCTCTTCCTCTTCTTCCTTTGTGTTCATCATTCACTCCATTCGTTCTGTGTTTCCCATCAAGGTCAAGGTTTCATTCAAAGGTCGAGAACACAAATCAGACACGAGGGAAACGGATCAAAGTCCGAACGACAGGAAGTCGGTTTCCAAAGTTCACAAACTGGATCAGGACTAAAGGTGAACTTAAAAAAACCTCTGTGAACATAAAGAGAGAAATTCAAAAATTGATGACTTTCTGTCCTCTGACCTTTGTCCTCTGTCCTCTGTCCTCTGTCTTCTGTCTTCTGTCCTCTGACCTTTGTCCTCTGTCCTCTGTCCTCTGTCCTCTAACCTCTGTCCTCTGTCCTCTGTCTTCTGTCTTCTGACCTCTGACCTCTGACCTCTGACCTCGGACCACTGACCTTTGTCCTCTGTCCTCTAACCTCTGTCCTCTGTCTTCTGTCTTCTGACCTCTGACCTCTGACCTCTGACCTCGGAC
>NC_070631.1:376343-381284 GCF_947347685.1 Pleuronectes platessa
GAAGACATAGTGAAGACAGACTGAAGACAGAGTGAAGACAGACTGAAGACAGAGTGAAGACAGAGTGAAGACAGACTGAAGACAGACTGAAGACAGACTGAAGACAGAGTGAAGACAGACTGAAGACAGACTGAAGACAGAGTGAAGACAGTGTGAAGACAGAGTGAAGACAGACTGAAGACAGACTGAAGACAGACTGAAGACAGAGTGAAGACAGTGTGAAGACAGAGTGAAGACAGACTGAAGACAGACTGAAGACAGACTGAAGACAGAGTGAAGACAGTGTGAAGACAGTGTGAAGACAGAGTGAAGACAGACTGAAGACAGACTGAAGACAGAGTGAAGACAGTGTGAAGACAGTGTGAAGACAGACTGAAGACAGAGTGAAGACAGTGTGAAGACAGACTGAAGACAGAGTGAAGACAGTGTGAAGACAGAGTGAAGACAGACTGAAGACAGAGTGAAGACAGTGTGAAGACAGAGTGAAGACAGACTGAAGAAAGAGTGAAGACAGACTGAAGACAGAGTGAAGACAGACTGAAGACAGAGTGAAGACAGTGTGAAGACAGAGTGAAGACAGACTGAAGACAGACGGAAGACAGAGTGAAGACAGAGTGAAGACAGAGTGAAGACAGAGTGAAGACAGACTGAAGACAGAGTGAAGACAGACTGAAGACAGACGGAAGACAGTGTGAAGTCATAGTGAAGACAGACTGAAGACAGACTGAAGACAGACTGAAGACAGAGTGAAGACAGTGTGAAGACAGAGTGAAGACAGACTGAAGACAGACGGAAGACACAGTGAAGACAGAGTGAAGACAGAGTGAAGACAGACTGAAGACAGAGTGAAGACAGACTGAAGACAGAGTGAAGACAGACTGAAGACAGACTGAAGACAGACTGAAGACAGAGTGAAGACATTGCAGAGGTCTCACTCGTCCTCACCACATGGATTTAAACACAGTCTGGTTTTGGACGCAGTTCTGTAAAAGAATGAAATGAAGAGTTGAAGGTTCAGTAAACTGGTGTTTTGTGTCCGTCCAGGTTTTTATTGCTTCTGTCCTGAAGCCAAGAGACGCAGCGAGACACAGAGTGAGAGCTGGACTCTGGACACAAGCTTCTTTAAACTCTGAGCCTGTCTCACTCATTCCCTCTTCTCCAGATCTATAGATCCAGATCAGACTCAACGAGCATCACAATGTGTCGAGTCTCAAATGGCAGCGACCTCTGAGCCGCGTTGGGTCAAAGGTCACAGTGTTGTTGACATGGAAGAAAGAGAAGAAAAGGATTGTGAGAGGAAGAGAGAAGGAGGAAGAGAGGGAGTTTAACTTCCTGTTCTCAGCTATGCACTTCCTGTAGGAGCGGAATCCCAGGACCTTGTGTAACAGCTGCTTCACACAGAAAAACAATCATCACGTGGACACATGTTCACGTCCCACAGCTTTAACTCTGTTATTAGTTTCCTTCCTCAGCAGGAAGACAGGATAGACCCCCCCCCCCCCCCCCCCCCCCCCGCAGGTGAAGAGCTCCAGAACAACTCGGTAAGGGGACCTGGAGTTGAGATGGTTTAGACCTGGGCTCTCCTCAGTGGACATCGTTGTCTGTCCTGGAGACAGTTTCTGTCTTTATTTAACGTTACTACAGTAACACACTCAGTAAAGTGACAGAAATATCAAACTAATCAAATCAACTTGATTCATGTCGAGTTTCTCTTAGAACCAGGAATATTATATAAAAACTGAAAACGTCCCCTGTTATCATGTCAACAACACGCACTGTGTACCCTGTACAACACTCCGCTCCATATACTGAACACTTACTTCACATCATATGTGATATGTGTTAATATAAACCACAGTGATACTTTATATCATTTCATACAATAATATTGTCTTTTGCACACTCTGTCTACATATTCTTAGACTCATAGTACATTATATTATCTATTGTATAGTCAAATACTTATATTTATACCTCTACTATATATCATTTTATATCATAGTCTTTGTATATTATTTGTATATATAAGTCTATATACACATATTTATACATGTGTACATGTTATTATTATTATTATTATTATTATATTAACTATTATTATTATATATACTGTTGCTGCCGTTATTACTATATGCTGCTATTATATTGGTATAATTACTATCATATATAAAAATATATTATGTTATATTTATATACTATATATACTGTACTATTTTTATATACTGTCTAACAATAACATTACCATCATATCATAAGTACTATTACCATCATCTTGCCACTGCACCTTATCTACCTATTTATCTTGTGTTTCTGTTTTTATTCTTTCTACCTCAATATTTTTATTTTTATTTTATTGTATTCAAATGTACCGGCTGCTATGACGACTTAATTTCCCTTCGGGGATGAATAAAGTAATCTATCTATCTATCTATCCATCTATCTATCTATCCATCTATCTATCTATCTATCTATCTATCTATCTATCTATCTATCTATCTATCTATCTATCCATCTATCTATCTATCTATCTATCTATCTATCTATCTATCCATCTATCTATCTATCTATCTATCTATCTATCTATCTATCTATCCATCTATCTATCTATCTATCCATCTATCTATCTATCTATCTATCTATCTATCTATCTATCTATCTATCTATCTCTCCATCTATCTATCTATCTATCTATCTATCTATCTATCTATCTATCTATCTATCTATCTATCTATCTATCTATCTATCTATCTATCCATCTATCTATCTATCTATCTATCTATCTATCTATCTATCTATCCATCTATCTATCTATCTATCTATCTATCTATCTATCTATCTATCTATCTATCTATCTATCTATCTATCTCTCCATCTATCTATCTATCTATCTATCTATCTATCCATCTATCTATCTATCTATCTATCTATCTATCTATCTATCTATCTATCTATCTATCTATCTATCTATCTATCTCTCCATCTATCTATCTATCTATCTATCTATCTATCCATCTATCTATCTATCTATCTATCTATCTATCTATCTATCCATCTATCTATCTATCTATCTATCTATCTATCTATCTATCCATCTATCTATCTATCTATCTATCTAGAACCAGAGCGTTTCATAACTTTGAGATGTTGTTAGATCAGATCCAGATGCAGCTTCTATAAAACCAGTTCATTTTAACTCGATCGTTCTGTGTTCTGCTTCTGGGGACAAACCTGGACCTTCTCAAGCTTCTTTAACTGGATTTTATCTTCGTGGCTCAGAACCAGAACCACATCTCACGGGTTTATCAAGCCTTTGTTATATGTAATTACAGGCTGTGGCCAGCAGTGGGCAGTAGAGGGCGATGAGAAGTAAACAGATGTGACACACGATGCTGTGACGTCAACATCTGGCTTCTTAACCAACATAAAACACGATGTGAGATGATCAGGATGTAATAAATCAACCATACATATATATATATGAATATAAATATAGACATGTATGTATCTATGGGTTTTTGTTTGTAAAACCCCTGTGAACTTAAAAAACAACAGTGTGAATATTAACAAGTGAAACATCAGTGACCTTCTTCAGGTTTCTGATCTTTAGTTTCTGTGTCACAGACATTACCTCATCCATCTGCTGTGACATCATCACATCTCTCTCTCTCTCTCTCTCTCTCTCTCTCTCTCTCTCTTCACCTCCCCTTCTCCCTCTTCTGTGTTGCTCTCTCTCTCATCTGTCTGTCTCTCTCAGTGGTTATATATATATATATATATATATTAGGGCTGTGAAATGATTACAATTTTTAATCAAATTAATCACAGGTTTCTATGGATTAATCATGATTAATCACATTACCGATTTTTTCGGAATATTTTTGTGAAAACAAGATTTATGACATTTAACTTTTCTTTTGTGCTGCAACTCAGCAGTTCTTCAGCAGTTATCATTGCTGTTCCATATGGAACATTAATATAATCTTCATCCTAAACAGAATTCGGGCTCCTTAGCCATTGTGTGGTTGAATAAAACTTTTTTTTTTAAATCAAACAGAAATTATTTGAGCTTCTTAGCCATAGGATGGTTGACATTTTTTATATTTTTTGTCACACAACCATTAACCACACCATGATACAATCTAATGCCTCTAAAGGCCCTCTTAGCTACTCGGTCTTAAGCCAGTTGGTGAGGCAAACTAACTTGTTCAAATTCTCTGACAGTAAAGCTGACCGCTTCTTTTGCACAATGTGTCCGGCGAGTGAGTCTGGTTTGTCGCATTCCACTTGAACGCCCCTCGCCGACCAACACATGCTTCGCGTTGCGGTGGTTAGGTGGGTGTTGCTACGGTGAAACGATAACGTCTTCTCGCAGAGTGTGCATATCACCTTGGTTTTACTGAATGTTCGATCTTTGTTTTTTTGGAACACGATCTTCCCGTCCAGAAGGTCCTCGGGTTCATCAGAATTATCCATGTTGTTTGTTTGTTTGAATGGTAGCTGCCGTCTGACTGCATTAGAGCGGCGACTAGTGCAGAGGCGGCGGAATTGGAAGGTCCTTCTGCGCATGCGTTAAATGCATTAAAAAAAAAAAACGAATTAATCCTGTAATTTAATCATAACGCGTTAACGCGTTATTTTTCACAGCTCTAATATATAAATATATATATATATATATATATACAATATACATATATATATATATACATATGTATATATATATGTATGTATATAGAGAAGTTTTCACACTGAACGTCCTCCTGTTCACGGGACACAAACTGAAAAAACACATTTATCTCAAACTGATGATTTAAAAATCATCTTTCTTTTCCAGACAATACATTTGTGAGCTGAATGTATCATAACATGAACATATAGAAAATCCCAGGGAGGAGGTCCAGGGAGGAGGTCGGAGCTGGAGGGAGGTGGGTGGGAGCTGGAGGA
>NC_070631.1:381484-491484 GCF_947347685.1 Pleuronectes platessa
ATCCATCTATCTATCTATCCATCTATCTATCTATCTATCCATCTATATATCTATCTATCTATCTATCTATCCATCTATCTATCTATCTATCTATCCATCTATCTATCTATCTATTTATCTATCCATCTATCTATCTATCTATCTATCTATCCATCTATCCATCTATCCATCTATCTATCTATCTATCTATCTATCCATCTATCCATCTATCCATCTATCTATCTATCTATCTATCTATCTATCTATCTATCTATCTATCTATCTATTTATCTATCTATCTATCTATCTATCTATCTATCTATCTATCTATCTATCTATCTATCTATCTATCCATCTATCTATCTATCTATCTATCCATCTATCTATCTATCTATCTATCTATCTATCCATCTATCTATCTATCTATCTATCTATCTATCTATCTATCTATCCATCCATCTATCTCTCACATGCTGTAGAGGTCACTCACTGTTTGAAACTGTTCTACTCACATTTTCTTTCTGGATGAAGAAATGAACTCTTTCCAACAGAGCTTAATCAGTTGGCTAGTTAGCTTAGCATTACAATTACAAAAGGGGAACCAGCTGGTTGTTGAGGTAAAGTAAACAGAAGCTGTGTTTGTTTCAGGTTGACAGACACATATTAAACTGACAGTAATCTTCTCATCCAAACTCAAAAAGTTGAGTCAGCACATTTCCCAAAGTTCTGACTCATCACCAAACATCAAGAAGAGTCCTGCTGCACTTAATGGGACATCGCTGTAAACACGAGTGGCCACAGGGGGCGCTGTAACTACATTAAAGAATAATGTTTTTATAGTCTCTTCTGCTACTGAAAATCAAATCACAATATTTCATCCCTCGTCCCACAGGTCTGAACGTGGACACTGTGGTTGCCGGGGACGACAGCCTGGACAGGAAGAAGCCGACAGCCATCGATGGGCGTCGCCAAACAATGAGCTGCAACGCCGACCCGCGGCCAGCAGGGGGGCACCATGGAGCGGCGACACACCATCTGTGGAGTGGACTGGAGGCCGTCACTGTCCAGGAGTACCAGGAGAAGAACCTGAGCGTGGACCGGGGGGGTGGAGGGGGGAGGAGGGGGAGGAGGGGGAGAGAGAGGAGGAGGAGGTAGTCTGGAGAGGAAGAGGGTGGGAGGCAGCTGGGAGAAGAGGCAGCAAACACGTAAACCTGGAGGCAGCTGGGAGAACCGCAGGGCGAGGCCCGTGAGCGGGAGCTGGGGGGTGGGGGGGGGAGGAGCTGGGAGCTGGGAGAGGAGGCATGGAGGAGGGGGGGGGAGGAGGGGGAGGAGGAGGGGGCAGCTGGGAGAGGAGAGGAGGAGGAGGAGGAGGAGGAGGAAGCTGGGAGCGACGACAGGCCTGCACAGGAAGCTGGGAGCGGGGGAAGAGCTACGGCAGCTGGGAGAGGAGGAACCACAACCCGCTGGAGCCCACGCCCCGCCCGGACGCCTACTGCAACCTGGTCATCCTGGCTGTGGACAACCGGGTGCGTGGCCGTCAGTGATCAGGGGCTGAACCCTACGGAGGCCGAACACACAACGTGTGACTTCCAGTTTAACTTCACAACGTCGTTGATTTCACTTAAAGTCCGATGAGAAGAGAGAGAGACCACACTCACATTAGTATGTCCCCCCCCCACGCACCAGGTCGGTGGTTCGATCCTCGATACAGTGAGCAAAGTGTCCGTGGCCACCGAACCAAACTGCCCCTGAACACAGTGTGAGAGGGAATCTGCAGCACATTGTGTTGCTGTGCGATTGTGTGTGTGAGTGAGTGTTGTTTACAGTCCTCAACCTGTAGGCCGTTAGCCTAGCTTAGCATTAAGACTGGAAACAGGAGGGCAAATTAGCCTCACTCTGCTGTAAAAAGACATTTAAGTTTTGTTCTTCATGCTAAGCTAGGCTAACCTCATCGTGTGTGTGTGTGTGTGTGTGTGTGTGTGTGTGTGTCTGTACAGGACGCTGCAGAGGAATACTGTTCTCTGATCTGTCAGATGTTCCAGATCATTTATGGCCATCAGACCATTGAGTGTGTGGACAGGGCGGGGTTTCACCACACCATGCCGGACCGCTATTGGCTGCAGAGGAGTGAGTAAAACACGGTCGTCAGAATGGAAATATAGTTTTATTTTCAAATCTGAAATCAGAAAATGTTTTTTCAGATCGTTGATTTTGATTAAATGTTGGTATAATATTTTTTATGGCTATAAGATATCAGTGAATCAGTTTTAACCTGCTTTAAATTTAAGGTTTTTAATTGGGTTTCGACCTATACTGCAGCCAGCCACCAGGGGGGGTGCTGTGTTCATTTACAGTGTGATGTCTCGCTCTTCATCGTGTAGTTGTTGTATTAAAGTGTGTGTCTTTGTGTTTTTTGTGCAGGTGACAGTTGTTTGAGCGACAGTTCGTTCAGTTATGATCCAGAGTTCAGCTGCTGCAGCTCCTAGTGAGTCACAAACACACAACTTCACATGTTCACCACACAATGTGTTTTCCTTGTTGTTCAACACAAAAGTGTCATCGATATCAAAATAGAATCATTGACACAAATCAATCAGGGATCATCTTATGAAGCATATCTGTGTTTTATGTGAAACGTTAATGTTTGGATCAGGAATCATCCTCTACTCATAGGTTCACATCTCATTGACTGAGGTTTTTCTTCATTTGGTCAATGGCTTGATTCCTCCACACTGGCGCCACCAGGTGGCTGGAGACAACATGTTTTCAGGTTGTCCATCTACAATATTCAGTACAAATGAGAAACTCACAGATTCAATGATCAGAGGTCAGAGGTCAAATTTTAAAGTTGGGAATCCTTTTGATTGATTGATTGTATGAAGGAAGATTTACTCTCTCTCTCTCTCTCTCTCTCTGTCCCTCTCTCTCTCTCTCTCTCTCTCTGTCCCTCCTTCTCTCTCTCCCTCCCTCCCCCCCCTCCCTCCCTCTCTCTCCCTCTCCCTCTCTCCCTCCCTCTCTGTCCCTCCCTCCCTCTCTTTCTCTCTCCCTCTCCCTCTCCCTCTCCCTCTCCCTCCCTCCCTCTCTGTCCCTCTCTCTCTCTCTCCCTCTCTCCCTCTCTCCCTCTCTCCCTCCCCCCCTCCCTCCCTCTCCCCAGTGATGGCTCCCAGGAAGCCTTCGAGCTGTACTACAGTGAGACGTACAGTGAGAGCTCCTCAGTGTCTCTGCACGAGTCTCGTCACAGTCTGACCTCAGCCAATGAGCAAGGAGACAGTGACCCCGCCCTGCTGCTGATGCACGAGTACATGATCACAGTGAGTTTATCATCTCATCAAATAATTCAAGACAAATCAATACATTTCTATAAATACAAACAATTAATAACTTGTAATATAAAGTGTGTGTGTGTGTGTGTGTGTCTGTGTGTGTGTGTGTGTGTGTGTGTGTGTGTGTGTGTGTGTGTGTGTGTGTGTGTGTGTCTGTGTGTGTGTGTGTGTGTGTGTGTCTGTGTGTGTGTCTGTGTGTGTGTAGCTGAGAAACAAGCTGAGTGCAGTGGAGCTGCAGCAGTTTGCTGTGTTACTGAGAGAATACAGACTGGGATCAAACATCCACCACTTCTGCTCCGAGCTGCTGCAGCTGTACGGAGACGACCACAAGTTCCTGCTGCTGGGTGAGAGACATAGAGACCAACAGAGAGAGGGACAGAGAGAGAGGGACAGAGAGAGGGACAGACAGAGAGACGGACAGAGAGAGGGACAGAGAGAGAGAGGGACAGAGAGAGAGAGAGAGAGAGAGGGACAGACAGAGAGAGAGAGAGAGAGAGAGGGACAGAGAGAGAGGGACAGAGAGAGAGAGAGAGAGAGACAGAGAGAGAGAGGGACAGAGAGAGAGGGACAGAGAGAGAGAGGGACAGACAGAGAGAGAGACAGACAGAGAGAGGGACAGACAGAGAGAGAGAGAGAGAGAGAGAGGGACAGAGAGAGAGAGAGACAGTCAGAGAGAGGGACAGAGAGAGAGAGAGAGAGAGAGAGACAGACAGAGAGAGGGACAGAGAGAGAGGGACAGAGAGAGAGAGGGACAGACAGAGAGAGAGACAGACAGAGAGAGGGACAGACAGAGAGAGAGGGACAGAGAGAGGGACAGACAGAGAGAGACAGACAGAGAGAGGGACAGAGAGAGAGGGACAGAGAGAGAGAGAGAGAGAGACAGACAGAGAGAGGGACAGAGAGAGAGGGACAGAGAGAGAGAGGGACAGACAGAGAGAGAGACAGACAGAGAGACAGACAGAGAGAGGGACAGACAGAGAGAGGGACAGACAGAGAGAGGGACAGACAGAGAGAGAGACAGACAGAGAGAGGGACAGACAGAGAGAGCGACAGACAGAGAGAGGGACAAACAGAGAGAGGGACAGAGAGAGAGAGGGACAGACAGAGAGAGAGGGCCAGAGAGAGAGAGGGACAAACAGAGAGAGGGAGTTCTGCCTCATGTGTGTGTTTTCCTGCAGGCATGCGTCCATTCATCCCAGACAAAGATGTCGGAGTGTTCGAGAGTTTCCTGGAGAGCATCGGGATCCGAGAGGGCGGGATTCTAACCGACAGCTTTGGACGCATCAAACGCAGCATGAGCAGCACATCCGCCACGGCCATGAGAGGGTACATCCTGCAAACAGGAAGTGAACAGTCTGTCAATCAATTCAATTGATTTTTAAGTCGAATAAATAATAACAATTAATAAAGCACAAACAGTCCCTTAAAAGACAGACACAGACACAGACACACACACACAGACACAGACTCAGAACAATATGAAATATATTGAATTTCCTGAACAATTGTGTGTTTATTTGAAAAGACTCATTTTCTCAGCAGGTACGACAACTCCTCTCACGCGTCAGGATCTCAGGACTTCAACCGACGCATCTCGGACATCGCCCACGACATCCAGGCGCTCGGCTTCCAGGACACACACGGAGACATCGAGGAGGAGGACTACTACCTCTGATGGAGGGACCCTGCCCAAGTGCCTCTGAGCAGCACCGACACGTCACACCACATGATTTCTCCTCAATGTAAACGTCCTGATGTCGGGGCCTTTTCTGATGATGTCACAGTAACTAAGTTATTGATCAGAACAATAAAGTTTTCTTTGATAGATTCCACTGACATCACTGCAGTTTTTCAGTGCATCATTGTTAGAACTTTAAGTGTGGGCATGTTGAGTTAGTATTTTTGAATATTTTTTATTCGTCTTCTTCTGAACATTTTCCAATCATTGTTAATTTCAATGATCCGGTGTGAGAACAGTCAGCTGGTTCAGGACAGAGCTGCTAATATTTGTCTTGTTATACTTTTCAAACATTCAACTTTCTCAATTCTTCAAAAACCTTCAGCTCTTTCAGAAGAACCTACTTCTTCAAACTTTGTGAGATTTCATCTAAGTTGTAAATTCACGTCTCAGCTGCAGAACAAAATGGAAATCCTCAAAAGAAAATAATCTGGGTCAGCTAACTCCTCAGATTAAACTAGACGTGACAAGTGGTTATTTTGGATTCTGATTTGAGTTTCACATTCACAAGGAAAACAAAACACTTTCCACCCGAGAAACAAAAGTTCAACCTTTTAGAAATATGGAGCTGAAACGCTGACTCATGCCTTTATTTCTATTGATGGAGAGATCGATAGATGGATAGACAGACAGACGGATGGATAGACGGATGGATAGATAGATAGATAGATAGATAGATTGACCCCGGCCCTTTGCTCTGCCACTGAACATCAGAGAGAGAGAGAGAGACAGTGCACCATCATTATGTAACAGAACAATACTGTGTATCATCAGCTGTGAGTGTGTCTCTGTGTGTGTCTCTCTGTGTGTGTGTGTGTGTGTGTGTGTGTGATATAAACGTGATCTGCATCAGATTACAGCTCTGTAATCTCTGCAGTCATCCATGTGTCATTGCTTACAATCATATCCTCACCATCCTGCATGGCGCACACACACACACACACACACACACACACACACACACAGTAACACACACTTTCAGTTTTACTGTAAATATTTGTTTAGCGTTTCTCTTTTGTCCGTCATCTGAAAAGATTTGCTGTCATGTACGAAAAGTTATGTGTGAATAAAGTTGTATGGATTGATAGAACAGACACAATGTGCTTTTAAAGTTGCTGTTTGTTAAAAATTATATTTAATCTAAGTTTAGTTTTTTTGTCATTTGTCAAACAGAAATATAATAAAGTCACAATCCGAAGAGAATGGCTCTGGAGGTGCTGCCCACTAGTGGTGTCTCTGTGTATCTCACAACTTGAGCAGCAAGTTTCACTGAAGTTTATTAAAATGTTTCATCACAGCTCGACTGGAAATGAGGATTCACAACATCTGAGTTTAACACACACAGCTCCACACACAGAGGTTTGTGTGTCATGTTGTCGAGGACGAGGGTCACTGTGTCTCCATCCTTCACGTGTCTCATCACAGATAATAGAACACGACTTCACTCAGATGAAAGTTAAACTCCTCTGAGATCAGACAGAAGCACATGAGGCCAGTGGAGGTTTGCGTCCTGCAGGACCTTTGTGCTTCATGTTGTTGTGCAGGACAGGATCAGGGGACGTTAACCGACACTCAGGGATTAAATGATCCTGCAGGTTAGGGTTAGCAGGTTAACAATCATACATCGTGCTCACAGGTTCACTGAGCTCAGTGTTGCTGTCAGTGCAGAAAAAAAAGAATGTTGTTTATTTGGCTGAGACCTACAAACCTGTTTGGTGCGTCCCGGTCAGCAGAACCTGTCCCTCCTCACTGACCCCTGGTGGAGGATTTTAACAACTGGTGTAATTGTTCTTTCGTTTAATATGAATGTGTCCAAACCAGCGCACGTACTTTTATCCCAAGTTGAGAAGCTTCAGTGCTGATCCCTCTTGTATGGAAAGGTTTGATTCTTGTTTTATTGAGTCTGTTTAAAGCTCCTCTTAAGATTAAGATTAAGATGCATTTATTTGTCCCAAACACAGACACACTCATGCAGGTAGGGAAATGTAACCTCTGCTTTTGACCCATCTGGTGCAGGACACACAGAGCAGTGAGAGACCATGTACGGCGCTCGGGGAGCAGATGTTGGGGGAGTAAGGTGCCTTGCTCAGTAAGGCCTAGTGCCCCTGAGTGCTCAGGGGCACTAGGCCTTACTGAGCAAGGCACCTGTACAGGGTGCCACTAGACAGGGTAGGGAGAGTCCTCTTGGATTTTTCCAGGTTCGTCTTTTTGTTGTTTCTCCGTGGAGTCGAACCAGAGACCTTCTCTGCCCATAGTCCAAGTTTCTGCCACTAGTCCACCGCCTCTCCCCTCTTGTATCTGCTGGTTTGGGTCAATAACCCTGAAAAAGAAGAACAGACATGTGGTGAAGATGTGCCTGAAGGACAACATCTGAACGACCTCTCAGTCTGATCCAGAGTCAGAGCCACAAGGAGAGCTCAGTCTAAACTCATCCAACATGCGGATCCCCGTCACACCAGCTGCTGCCACCTGCTCGTGGATCTACAGACTCTGACCAGGAGGCAAGACGTTGAGATGTTAGATCTCCTTCGTCCCTGTGACCATCAGGAGGTCATCTTCACTCCCTCTGTTCAGCTGCATTCTGGGGGATTTTATTCTCTGCTGGCTTTACCACTCACTGGCTCACAGGCATAATGACCTGCACCTTAAAAGTTTCCAAAGGACAACACATTGATCAATTAAAGACATTTACGTGTTAAGTATAGTCTGTTGTTTTGTCTGAGTTAAAGTATTTCTTCTAACAGCACCTCTAACACTGATTGACTATTATAATTATAATTATATTTTTCTCATATTATAAGAGAAGCAAATATTTAATTTGGCAGCAAAGTAAATAAACAGTTAAAATAAACAGTTAAAAGAAACAGTAAGAATCTGAATCAAGTCTAAATATATTTTTTAATAATATCAGTAATTTTCTTCAGTTTATTTGTTTTTCCAAAGCGTTGCCCGAAGGTTCCGGCTCATGACGTCACTGCGCAGTCCCGTCCAGGCCAATGAGCGCAGAGGGGGCGTGTCCTCGCTAGGGTCCGTATGAATAGGTCTGAAAGCGGTGGGCGGGGTCAGTTCCTCAGCAGCGGGACATGGCGGCGGCTGCTGCCGGCACCGTCCCCGGGAGGAGAGCGCTCTGCGCCCGGGAGCCGAGCCGGAGGACCCGGGACCTGTCCCGCCGGAGACAGGCCGCCCTTCTGTTCCTCAGCAACATCTCCCTGGACGGCCGGCCGGTCCTCAGTCTCCCGCTGGAGGACGCGGGCAGCCGCCAGGGAGAGCCCGAGCTGGAGGCAGCAGAGTCCGGCTGTGCTGCCGGGCTGTGTCCGGAGCCTGGGACCGGGACCGGGACCAACTACCGACCGTTCCCCGGCTTGTTACTGTCCGTGAGCTGTGGCAGCGTCGCCCCGACCCCGAGGACCGGACTCCCCGTCCTGCCCATCCTCGTGCTGCCGTCCGACCCCGCGCTGAACGAGGTGGGGACCGGGGAGCTGCTGCTGGACTGCCGCCGGGGCTCCGTCCCTTCCCCGGGGAACAGCCACCTGCTCCCCCCGTCCCCGTCCAACGTCAGCCTGCTGCCATCGCCGCTGGGACCGCGGAAGTCCTCCACCCTGCTGTCGGTCCAGAGCTGCAACTCGGTGTCCTCGGAGCCGAGACAGAGGTGAGACACCCGGCGGAGTTCACTTCTGTTGTCCGTCAGTCTGATTGTATGATCTCTGTGACACACACACACACACACATGCACAGGCACACTGGTTCTTAACTGAATGGATCTGGACTGAATCTGGACTGAATCTGACTCTGGATCTGGACTGTGTGTGAACTGGTCCTCGTCCTCCTCAGTGTTTGTGGAGCAGCTCCAGACTCTCTGGTGATATTGAGGACATGTGATAACCCTAACCCTCTCTAGATGGTCAGGACAGTTCAGAGGACGTCTCTGGTCCACATGGTTCTGGAGGTCACAGGGAGCTCAGCTGTTGACCTCTGAATGTGCTGAGTCATGTTGTGAGGAGTGCTCGGTCATGATAACACCAGGTGAAGACTTTAAAGACCAGGATCAGTCACCTTGTCTCAGAAGCTTCTCGAGGAAACGCTTCATCATTATTATTAATATATTTTTAGAAACATATATATTTAGTTCATCTGATTGCAAACAAACAACAATAATAAACTCTTAATATGGTACAGTTCAATAGGAATCAGTCAAAAGCAGTTTGTAGATCAACATGAGGGCAGAAGCAAACTAAGAAGTGTAGAAATGTTACAGATGAGAAATGAATAAAAACATAATAGAGATCATAACCTCAAAAAACGTTTTATCAAGTCGACTGTGGCACAACAACAACAGATGTTTCTCACATCAGGTGTTTACTGTCGTCTGCTGAGTGACGAGGCCGAAGCAGCAGCAAAAGAACAAGAGGTTGACTTAGTGTGTGTGTGTCTGTGTGTGTGTGTGTGTGTGATGGGGGGGGGGGGATCAGCTTGGTCACCGTGCTGGCAGTGTATCAGACTCACAGAGTGTCAGCTCTGCAGAGATAAACCTGGATTAACCTATTTACACTGAACAACAGGCAGGGGAATTAGCAGCTCATCAGTCTGCTGCTGTTTGACTTCCTCTGATCCAGATTATTATTCACTATCAGAATCACTGATGATATTATATTCATGATGCTCCTGGATCTGCACCTGAATTCAAAGAGTTCTTCTCTGAGCTGTGTAACCCTGCTGGGGGGGGGGGCACTCAGTGGAATCACAGTTGTGTGGTTGAACCCTGTCACTATGTCTACTGTCATACACACTGAAGGTAGAATTAGGTCTGTTGTTTCTGCTGAGTCATGTTGCTGGTCCCAGTGAGATGCCCAGCTGTTTACTGTCATGAGGAGTCCAGTAACTAACCAGTGGTGGATCACTTATCACTGTGGATTGAAATGGGATTTACAAGAAACCAGTTCTCCTTGGAATGACGTGCTGTCATCAGAAGCTGCTGCTCAGCAAGAGGAGGAGCAGGTGAAGAGATTCAACCTGCACCTCCTCTTCACCTCCTCTTCACCTCCTCTGCACCTCCTCTTCACCTCCTCTTCACCTCCACTCTCGTTGTGATGAAGGAGTCGATCGAGTGTGTGAAGTCCTTCCAACTAACCAGTCAGCAAACGGCTTCATTAGGTGAACACACACACAGTGGAGCTGGTGAGCTGGTGCTGTGCTGGGAAGTGTGTGAGCCTTCTGGACTGGTAATGAGCCCACTGGACTGGTAAAGAGCCCACTGGACTGGGAAAGAGCCCACTGGACTGGGACTGAGCTTCGTGAGTTGAGTTTTCTGGACCAGCTTCATCATTTTTTTTCATGAAAGTTCTGGTTGGTTTATTGTTATTCAGGTCAGGCTCATACTTTGATATTTCTGTGTTTTAACTGCAGATATTTCTTTTTAGTCCATGACAGTCTCCTGTTTCAGGGGAGACTAAATAAAGGTTCTGGAGGTTCTGTATGTGAGAACCCAAATATCAGAGTCAGTTGCTCTGGACCTTGAACTGTTCTTGTAAAATGTCCAAGTGTCTGAGTTGTTTCCCTCGTCCACCTCCCTCAGGGGAATGTCTTCTTCTCCCAGTGGCTGAACTCAGAGCTGCTAAACCTTTCTAGTCCTTGTATTGTAGTAAAGAGATTATTTTGGCTAAATAACAATATTCATGTCAAACTCCAGACTTATCGAGGTCGGTGCTTCAGTCAAATCAGCTCTTCATGTCCATCATGTCTTCTGTCCTTCATGATGTATGATGCAGGCTCATTCTGGGCAGACTGACTGGGACCATGATCCAATTAGGACGTCAGGTCGAGTCCTCAGTGTGTGAACGTTGAGGGATTAATCAGAGCAGGGTCCTCTGGACTCTGGACCAGAGGACCAGTCCAGAACTGATCCTAACCCTAACCCCACAGGCCTCTTGGCTCGGGTGGTTTCCGCTGCCCGATGCTATTCTTAGTTAACTGGATGTGAGCTGTCATCACACAGATATAAACCACTGATTCACTGGTCCTGAACCTGTTCACACAGCAAGAGCTGGAACATCAGACCGGTGACAAGGAGATGAGGTTAGTGCTCAGTCATACAGAGAGAGTCCAGCTCTTCACCTCTGAAGGAGTCCCGGGTCTCATGTAGAACCGCTGCCTCCGCTGGGAACCGGACCGGACTGGTGCGCCACATCTCACGCTGGGATTTATTAAAACTAACTTGAAGGGAAACTCTGACCCAATGTGTACGACCGTGTGGAGACGTGAGAGAGGCCACGCAGACATGAGGTGGTAGAATATCTTCAATGTTGTTTCAACAATGTGCAAACTCACGTTATCGATCTTACACACGATGCATGGCTAACGCTGTGTCATAGTTCCTTCCCAGTACGATGTCATATGGGTTCCCACTCTTCACTCAGCCCCCCCCCCCCCAGCTGGTACCAGTCCAGACTCCTCCCTCTCTCTCTAACACACAAACACACACACAAGTTGACTCTGTGTGAGTTGTTTTGTTACTGGATTTGTTGCCTGAAGCAAAACTCGTATCAGATTCAGCAGTAACGCTGGTTAGAGTCGAGATAGACACACCTCCCTGGACGACACACACACACACACACACAGTTTATAAGAACAGACAAACCTGTGTGTGTGTGTCTGTGTGTGTGTGCTTGTCCAAACATGCATGCCTCACCAGTGAAAACAGCTGAATCTGCCACCACACCCTCAACATGCAGACGACTTCCCTTCTCTACGTCTTCATCGTGTGGCGGAGGTCACGTGACCTTCACTGTTCAAGGTGACCTTCACTGTTCAAGGTGACCTTCACTCAGAGGTGAGACAGGCTGGAACGTCCCTGTGAGCTCGTTGTGTTCCACAGTCAAACGTCCAGGTGTCCTCATGTCTTTGTGTTACTGCTCTTAAGTCATGGGAATGATAAAAGTTTGCTGCTGACTGTGAACACACAACTTACTTTGTTCTCAGTTCGACCAACACAGGGTCAGGGTTGAACGACACATCTCCTGAATTAAAGGTGGATTTTCAGGTGGTGTGCATTTTAAAATCCACTGTGATTATTTATCATGTCCCATTCGCTGACCTGGAGGAGATGAGCTGTACTGCAGCCAGCCACCAGGGGGGGTCTGAGATGTTCATGTCCATCTTTATTTACAGTCTGTGACTGTGGACATGAAGCTGATTGTGTTACTTAACACAATGATTCAAAGAGCCAGACTATTGTAGATATTTTTATTTTCAGATATACTGGAGAGTACATTTCTGAAACCAGTATATCAGCCAACAAATACATCGTATAAATACTCGACATGTGTATTTAAATGTTGTCTTCTACACATCCTGCCTGTTTCTGGACTTGTTGTTTGTGTTGGAGATGAAACACAAACTGAGGAGAGGAGGAGAAGAAGAGAGGGAATCATTATTTTAGTAGATTGGGCAGAAGGAGAAGCAGGAGGAGTTAATCTGGTGATGTAAGACACAACAGGCTTGCTGGGTAATCTGCTGTGTGTGTCTGCTGTGTGTGTCTGCTGTGTGTGTCTGCTGTGTGAGTCTGCTGTGTGTGTCTGCAGTGTGTGCAGGATGAGGATTTAGACAGCAAGATGTTAATCTATGGTCCGTGGGTTGGGGGTGAAGCTTTAGTCTTTAATAAGGGTATTTAAGTAAAGGTGTGTGTGTGTGTGTGTGTGTGTGTGTGTGTGTGTGTGTGTGTGTGTGTGTGTGTGTGTGTGTGTGTGTGTGTGTGTGTGTGTGTGTGTGTGTGTGTGTGTGTGTGTGTGTGTGTGTGTGTGTGTGTGTCCTATTTTTAGCTGAAACAACAGCAGTGGTTATTAATATAACTGGTTTGTTCCCAGGCTCTCGCTGCCTCTGACCTGAACTGGTTCCTGTTCTTCCTCTTTCACCTGCTGCTCTCATCTTCTTCTTTGTTCAGTTTATCGGCCGGTGGCAACATCAAGGTTCATCTTCATCATCAGGTTCATCTTCACCATCAAGGTTAATCTTCATCATCAAGGTTCATCTTCATCATCTGGTTCATCTTCACCATCAGGTTCATCTTCATCATCAGGTTCATCATCACCATCAGGTTCATCATCACCATCAGGTTCATCTTCATCATCAGGTTCATCTTCACCATCAGGTTCATCTTCATCATCAGGTTCATCATCATCATCAGGTTCATCATCACCATCAGGTTCATCTTCACCATCAGGTTCATCTTCATCATCAGGTTCATCATCACCATCAGGTTCATCTTCATCATCAGGTTCATCATCATCATCAGGTTCATCATCACCATCAAGGTTCATCTTCACTATCAGGTTCATCATCATCATCAGGTTCATCTTCAACATCAGGTTCATCATCACCATCAGGTTCATCATCATCATCAGGTTCATCTTCACCATCAAGGTTCATCTTCATCATCAGGTTCATCATCATCATCAGGTTCATCTTCACCATCAGGTTCATCTTCATCATCAGGTTCATCTTCATCATCAGGTTAATCTTCATCATCAGGTTCATCTTCATCATCAGGTTCATCATCCAGCAGTACAGAGAATATAATCAACAGAATAATCTTAGTGTTAAAAGTCAGAAAAGGCCTTGTGCTGAACGGGTTGTTGGTTCAATCCCCACAGAGAAGTGGCTCGCTGGATGTTTCCCGTTCCAACAGAAGGAAAACGTTCCTCCACATGTTGGGGAGATGAAGCCGACTGGTTCTCATGGAACTGGTTGGACTGGGTCGATCAGGAGCTCTGGGACACTTTCAAAGAGACTGTGTCACACTGTGTCATCATCATCGTGTGGGGGGGGGGTCTTTGTGGTCCATCCAAAAATGAAGATTGTAGGTGTCAATCATGAGCTCAGTTGATGACTGTCACTGCTCGTTATAAACCTCTGGGACCAGCTGAGAACGTCTCGTCAGCTTTGTGATTTACTTTGATATAGTTTCTCATTTTAATCATCATTTTTACAATTATTTTATCACAACAAACTTTTTGCTGCTTGTGTTCACATCACATCTTTTCTTTTAAACAAGATCTGAGGATCTGGAGGTTCGATCCCCGGCTCCTTCAGTGGTAAATCGCTCTTTGATGGGTTGATGACACTGGAAAAGATCTCTACAAACACACACACACACACGCACACACGCACGCACACACACACACAGACACACAGGGTAATAAGGTCACTTTATGTTTTGGATGCTGGCAGTTGAAAGTCGGAGTCCGGCTGAATCCTGCTCAGAGGCACCGCTTCTCTAAATGTGTCACAGCCGCCATATTTGTGTTTCTCCTGAATACCAGACGACATCATCATCATCATCATCATCCTCATCGCTCCGGGCCACAGGCTCTGTTCCCACCAACAGAAACATTCCAGAACGACTGTTCCCATGGAACTGGGAATGTTCCGTCACGTGAGCCTGACCACAGTAGACACCAATATTAATAATACATATAGAGCCTCTCACGGGACCAAAGGACACTTCACATATGTCTGTGAGGACCAGACAGAAGATCTCCTCCAAAAGGCTGGAACATTAACTGAGGCCAAAGAACCTCGTGAAGAGCTGGAGCTTGAGGAGCTTCCTGAAGATCTCGAGGAGAAAATCACTAGAAACTCACTTTTGAATAATACATCTGGAAAAGTGTTGTTGTTCTGAGTATTGTTTACTTATGTCAGTGTTATGACATCATATTTACAGCTTTCAGTGTGTTTATGGATCTGAAGGATGGAGATAGATTTACTGTCACTCTGTGTGAACACTAGAGAAGGTTTAACACGTGATCATCCTTCCAGCAGAGGGCAGGTCATCCTTCACACATGTGGTCAGAGGTGTGTCCACGCTGGGAACACGCCTCCTGAATCTGTTTCCTGTGACCATGTGATCAGAGCTCACTTCTCGCTCCATCGAGTTCTCAAGGAGGGATGTGACCATGGCCTGTGACACGATGTAGGTCAAAGGTCATCAGCTGAGTGGGTGGTCCTTCATATGTGACCCCCCCCCCCCCCCCCCCCCCTTGTGTGAGTGGTCAGATCCCAGAGGCTCCGCCCACGTGTGATTAGTTCACTCAGCAGGTCTGAACAGCGTCTGTGACTGAATGAGACTCGTTCCATTCAAGTCAGTTTCATTTGTGTAGAATCAAATCACAAGATGATCTCAGATCAGTTTACATGATGAGGTTGAGACACATCTCTCCATCCAGATGTTCAGCTTCTTCAAACATCTGCAGAGCAACGAGTCACACACAAGTGATTTAAACTTCCTGTGGTGCGGAATCATCCGACCAGTAACAGATGCTGTGTGTGTGTGTGTGTCTGTGTGTGGGTGTGTGTGTCTGTGTGTGTGTGTGTCTTGTGTGTGTGTGTGTGTCACAGTTGTTTAACTGCTTTGTATCTTACGAGAAAGTCTGAGTGATCAGCTTCAACCATAACTCATGTTTTCATCTTGCTCTTCCTACGCAGTGTGATATTTAGATTTTAAATCTGGTCTGACACCAGGTTCACTGTTAATATGTCCAACAGATTATTTTTAATCTGAAAAAGAAACAAATGATCTCCCACCGCTTTACATGGTGGGGGTGGGGGGTGTGCTCTTATACCAATGCGTGTCCTCACTAAGAAGCTGTACAAACGTGTGTGTGTGTGTGTGTGTGATGTCAGTAGTGTTATATAACTGCAGCCATGAGGTCTGTTGTTCTAATCCATGAGGACGACCCAGCTCATAACCTGACCTTCAGCAGACACACAGACAGACACACACATACAAACACACGCACACACAGTCACACACACATACAGACACACACAGTCACACACATACAGAAACGCACAGTCACACACAGACACATACATACAGACACACACAGTCACACACAGACACACACACAGACACAGACATACACATACACACACATACAGACACACACAGTCACACACAGACACACACACACACAATTCCATAACATTTCTTTAAAGTCACAGATTTAAATGTAAGAAGCGTGTTTGTCTGTTCTGTGTTGTTGTTTGTTTCTCTGTGTACTTCTAGGACATGTGACCTCTGACCCCTTCAAGGAACCTGGGATTTAATTGTGTTTTTTGTTAGAAGCTGCCTTTGGTCTGAACCTTTACATAAAACATTTTAATCTATAATTAATTGTAACACCCTCGTCTTCTATTGGTCAACAGAGAAAGTTGTGTCTGTGTGAGAACTTGTGTTTGTTACACTAAAGAATGTGTCATTAATCTGTGTGTGTCCTCCTCAGGACTCGTAACCTCTCTGGTGGTTCTCCCAGACCTCGACACACAAAGAAGACGCACTTCATCAAGAACATGAAGCAGTACGACACCAGAGGCAGCAGGTGAGACATCATCACAACTTAATTTGTGTAGCACGAGGTTACAAAGGGGTTCACACAAAAAGCCGTGGGGAAATTAAGAATGGATTGTAATAAAAGATATTTTAATTTAAGAGACCAATCATAACATAAGCCTGGGGCCTGACAGGGTAGACAAGTTACACACACATCCACTGGTATGAACTGTGTGAGTTGTGTATGAACTGTGTGTTGTGTATGAAATCATAATTACTAATAAAGTGTTAATATGAAGCGTGATGTCATGAGTGGCGAAGTGACAGCAACAGATGAGTCACGTTTCCAACTGATCTGCTGCTTCCACTCGACTCTGGTGACTTCCTGCTCCCGACTTTCCCATGCACCAGTGTGTGTTTGTGTGTTACAAACGACAGGATGTGTGTGTGTGTTACGGACTACAGGATGTGTGTGTGTCTCTGAGGGTTCAAGGTTTGATTTGGATCTTTTGAAACAGAGCCTCTGTCTCAGCCGGGTCATGTTTGTAAATCACAGTTTGGATTAATCAGCGTCTGGAGACGTTTCCTCTAAACAGACGATGAAGATGAAGACTTCATGTCTTAAAGATGAAGAAGATGATTTCCTGTGGGAAGAGAAGACGACTGTAACGTGATGTGAAATGAATCCTCCTGGGAGAAGTGTAGTTAATTATTACCAGGTGATGAAAGAAGAAGAAATTAATTAAAAGTTAAAGTAGAACATCGCTCATTAAAAGTGACAAACTAAATCAATCAGTTCTGTCTCTGAGCCGTGTCCCATTGTTATGATGTTGAAGGTTCTGGGTCCATGTCTCCATCTGTGGGTTTCCAATGTTTTATTTTCTCATATTAGTCAGATGATGTGACGTCACTGCCGAAGGACGAGTTTATAGAGTCTCTCTCTCTGTCTCTCTGTCAGTCCCTCTGTCAATCTCTCTGACTCTCTCTGACTCTCTCTCTCTCTCTCTCTCTCTCTGTCAGTCTCTCTGTCAATCTCTCTGACTCTCTCTGACTCTCTCTCTCTCTCTCTCTCCCTCTCTGTCAGTCCCTCTCTCTCTCTGTCTCTCTCTCTCTCTCTGTCTCTCTGTCAGTCCCTCTCTCTCTCTGTCAGTCTCTCTGTCAGTCTCTCTGACTCTCTCTGACTCTCTCTCTCTCTCTCTCTCCCTCTCTGTCAGTCCCTCTCTCTCTCTGTCTCTCTCTCTCTCTCTCTCTCTCTCTCTCTCTCTCTCTCTCTCTCTGTAGAGATAATGACTGTAAACATTTTCCTCTCAGACACGATTCAAGCAATCAATGCTGATCTAAAGGGATTTAATCTCCTGACACACACACACACTTATTTACACACACCAATTATAGCAACATGATAACAACATGTCGTGTTGAACCCTACCTCAGGTCTACACATGAGTATGTTGCTAAAACTTGCCGGATATTCATTTTTTATTTGATAGTTGACAGTTGTCCTCGAGCTTTAGTCTCCTGAGTTCAGACTGAGTCTCTACAACGTGGACGTTCATGTCCTCATCAGCGTGAAGCTGGAAACATCCTTGAGATGAGGCTTGTGAAGGCCACAGCCTGAGAAGCTCAGTGATGATAGAAGTAGAGTTTTAACTTCTTCCTCATAACGACACAGAAGATGATGACGTTAACACAACAGTTTGTCATGAGTCTTCTTTCTGCTGTTGTGTGTTCCAGGATCGTGCTGATCTGTGCTAAGAGGTCTCTGTGTGCTGCCTTCTCTGTGCTGCCCTACGGAGAGAGCTTCTACCTCAGGTAAGGAAACGTCCTGGTTCTTCTGTGTTACCCTGCTCTGAATGTTCCTCACAAAGACACACACACACACACACACACACACACCTTATGAGGAATCGGTCACCCAGGTGAACACATCTGAGGAGGAGCTGCTGTGGTCCCACCGACTGACCACAGCAGTGACCGTGAAGAAGAACTGATGACTCACACCCTGGTTGTGTGTCGCTGTAGTGACCCGACATTAAACCACCCGAGGAGGAGACACTCGTCTGGAAACATCTCCAACACCCTGGAGATGCTGCCGGGCCTCGAGGGCTTCCAGCTGGAGACGTACGGCCGGGTAAATACACACACACACACACACACACACACACACACACACACACACACACACACACACACACACATCCAGATGATATGATTCCAGCCAGTTCAGGTGCTAATGGAATCCTCTGTCCCTCCCAGTCGGTGTCCTACGCCCAGTTCCTTCACTCCACCAACGCTCTGGTGAGGCAGCAGCCGTGGTCGACCTGTGACCTCACGCTGCAGATCCCCGTGAGCAGGAGCACACACAGCGTGACGGGCCGGGGTCACCCCCCCAGCCGGCTGAACAGCTCCGTGGGCCTGGACCTGGGTAACACACACACACTCTCAAACACACACACTCACACACACACACACTCACACACACACGCTCAAACACACACAAGCATAGAACACGGAAATTCAAATATCTGTTCAACTTCTAAACTTCTCAAATTGTGTTTTATAACTTAATTTATACACAAACATACACGTGCATGTCCAGAGTATGAAGTGTTAACACAAACAGGCTCTGTCGCTGTGTTTGTAAAGATGTGAACATGGATTTACTCATTTGTTTCAAATGTAAAGACAATGACTGATTATATATAATGTATGTGTGTCTGTGTGTGTCTGTGTGTGTCTGTGTGTGCACGTGTGTGTTGTCCAGGTCTGGACGAGGTCACTGACTACGACCCTAACCTCCTCAGCGACCACCAGTGGCCTTGTGGGAAACACAAGCGGGTGCTGATCTTTGCCTCCTACATGGTAACAAGAAAAACACACAGTCACTCAACAGCTTAGTTTCCTTCCTCTGAGTGTGAAGACACACAATGTGTCATCAGAGCAGATCTGAGGTCAGCTGCTCTGTTACTGTCAGAACAGACTCACAAACCCCAGTGTGTCTCACAGATGTTAAAAGGATCAACTTCCTGTTCTTAACTTAACAAGAGACAAACAGGAACTCAGTGATCAGTGATGAAGCTCAGTCCCATGTGAGGAACTGAACACAACAACACAACAACACAACAACAGGATTCACTACATGAGAAGAACCAGTTTGTAACTTCATGTTTAAAGTGTTTCTACATCACGTCTGATGGAGATGAAGCAGCAGATGAACTGAGGAGGTCCTGATGGTAGAAGATGTGAGGAGACATGTTGTGTATGAAGAAGTGTTGTTGTGATCATAAACCAACATCATAGGTCCCTTCAATTCAATCTGCACCAAATCACACACACACGAAAATATCAGGGAATGAATGAATTATTTCATGAGAATTAATTGAAAATATTATATATTAAACACATAAATACATTCATATGTAGTTTGACCATGCAGGGTTCATTTACTTTGTCACGACTGTAAATCTCTTCTTTCCTCTGTTTAAACATTCTTCTCCTCCTCCGCTCCTTCTCTTCTGTTCTCCTTCTGTTCTCCTTCTCTTCTGTTCTCCTTCTCTTCTGTTCTCCTTCTGTTCTCCTTCTCTTCTGTTCTCCTTCTCTTCTGTTCTCCTTCTCTTCTGTTCTCCTTCTCTGTTCTCCTTCTCTTCTCATCTGTTCTCCTTCTCCTCTGTTCCTCTTCTCCTCTGTTCTCCTTCTCTTCTGTTATCCTTCTCATCTGTTCTCCTTCTCCTCCGCTCCTTCTCCTCTGTTCTCCTCCTCTTCTCTCTGTTTTCCATCAGACCACAGTTATTGAGTATGTGAAGCCCTCGGACCTGAAGAAGGACATGAACGAGACCTTCAAGGAGAAGTTCCCTCACATTAAACTCACTCTCAGTAAAATACGCAGGTATTTGGATGAAACTACAAGAGTCTGAACGTTGTGTGTTTGTGTTGTCCACATGAGATTGAGTGTTTGTGTGTCTGTCAGTCTGAAGAGGGAGATGCGAGTCGTGGGGGAGGACTGTGGCCTGCAGCCCGTCACCATCTCCATGGCCTTCGTCTACTTTGAGAAGCTGGTGCTGCAGGGTCGACTCAACAAGCAGAACAGGTGCCATCATAAGATCCATCATTCAGGAGATCCATGTGTTTCTTCTCTGTTGGTTTGAGAAAATTAATGCAGAGCTTCATTAATATTAATTAGGGCTTGAATGTGGATTTGATCTGTTCTCACTGTTACACATGATTCACACGTTCACTCACAACAACTTCCTGACTCGCTCACTCACAGGAAGCTGGTGTCAGCTGCCTGCATCCTATTGGCTGCTAAGATCAGCAGTGACCTGAAGAAACAGGAAGTCAAACACCTCATAGATGTAAGTGACACACACACACACACACATGCAAACACACACACACACACACACACACACACACACACACACACACACACACACACACACACACTTGAGCTGATTGAAGCTGATGGTCCAGTCGAGACAAACTAATACATCTAGTGTTCTTCCTCTTCTTCTTTTTCTTCTTCTTCTTCTCTTTCTCTTTCTCCTTCACTTCTCCTTCTTCTTCTTCTTCTTCTCTTTCTCCTTCACTTCTTCTTCTCCTCCTCCTCCTCCTCCTCCTTCTCCTTCATCTTCTCCTTCTGTCTGTGTAGAAGCTGGAGGAGCGCTTCAGGATCAGCAGGAGGGAGCTGATCTTCTTTGAGTTCACCATCCTGGTGGCCCTGGAGATGGCGCTGTACCTCCCTGAGAGCAAGGTGCTGCCTCATTACCGCCGCCTGGTGCAGCAGCAGTCGTAGCAGTGCCAGGCTCATGAGCACTGCAGCACACCGGTCCCTCCCTTTTCCACACTGTCACAGACGGATCCTCACGATGCCTGGCTCAAAGGCACTGAGGAAGCCCTCTCTGCTCACGACGAGGACACTGCAGTGGGACAGCAGGTCATGTGATGCCTGGCTCATGGGTCAGGAGAGCAGCATCAATTCCCGCCTCCTTCAAACACCAAAGTGATGACACACTGTGAGCGTGAACTTCACCACACGTGGGTTCATGGTTTCTCCTTTATTTGAGTTTCAGGTTCAGAACCAACTTCAGCCAGGAAGCTCCACATGAGTAAAACTGAAACTGTTTAGTTCAGCTCGTTAATCTTAACTTCAGATTATCCTCAGAACACTTTTATCAAAGAGGCATGAAGTCACTTCACAGTGAATAACCAGAGCGACTGTGACAAACAGCTCTGATCAAATCAGATTTAATGTGACTCACACATGTGGCTGTAACATTTTATGCAAAATATCTTTTCACTTCGTCACTGGAGCAGAGAAACATCTAGTTAAGATCTAAGTGTGTTGCACTAATTCATCTTTACATCAAACTGAATCTCTCTTCTTCTCTGCTGAGACTCGTTCCTCTCGTACCTTCGGCTCTGAGCAGATTTTTTTCACTGTACAGGATGTAATTTATAAAATACAGAGATAGTATCAGTGGATACAGAAGAAGACAGTGGATTAATTTAAGAATATTCTTTGATAATAAACTAAATATTTTTGTATTTTATGCTTCAGGTTGGAAACGGTCTGAAGATATTGACTTGGTCATTATCTTCAGACGCTTCCAGACTAAAAATTCATATTGAAGAAAACATCGGATCAATGATAAAAACACATGGTTTTTGATTTTGTGCCACGGATTTAAAACATGGCTTTAAAACTGTTAAATACAAATAACAATGGAATATTACGAAGTTTCCATCAGTGAATCAGAACGTAACAGTTCAGGTAGAAATACAAGAAAATCTGTTCTGCTGCGTATTGGTTCTGTTTCCACGATGAACATCTCACCTGGTTCCTCCTGTTACACCAGTGAACTGTGAACTTTGCACCTGCATCATTATTAATATTGTGCATTTTCTTTTTAAAGTTGGAGGAGACGGTTTCTGTTGTTTTTGCACTTTGACCTTTTTGCTTCACGATCCTATATTTTATCACAAAGTAACGAGCGTAATAATATTTTTCTATATTTTAAGTATCTTATTGTACTATTGTATATTGACGAGTCACTGAAATATATTTATTACTTATGATCCTTGAGGTGATAATCGTGATTCTTCCTCAGAGGTTTGTTCTCTTGTGATTAAGAGACGTTCTCTCTCCAGAGTTTAGACTCTAGTTCTGCTACGTGACCCAAACGTTCCCAGAAGCTTGAAGCTCGAGTCTGGTTCATGTCTCGTTATTTTCAAATATATATAATATAAAAGTAATTCTCCTTCTGCCTGGAGCGATCATCGGCCTTCACGTCAGGAAAGAGACGTTCAGCCAAGTTCATCTTTAATGTTCAGCTTTAATTCACACATGCACCAAATCACACACACTCATAAATGTCAGTCTAATTGTTTTCATCATGAATTATTCTCTGAGATCATCAACCTTGTTTGGGTCGTTCTGATGAAGAGTATCTTCATCTTCACCTGAAGAACCTCACCAGGCTGGAGCTTCAGTTGGTTTTAAATCCACAGTTTAATGGAAAAAGGAAAAAGGATTCTGGGTATTTTGATAAAAAGAAAGTAGAACCAGCACATGATGTTCCAAAGTGTCTTCTCTACATTAGAGTGATATTGATTCTATGCAGCTTTGATCGTGATCAGCTGATCATCGTCCTCCTGTGTTTTACCTTTAATGTGCCACAGACTCCTTTGATCTAAATATCATGTTTCTTCTTTTGTACCAACTCATATTTTCACTGAGGCTGTAAAGGGAAAAATGTGCCAGTTTGTCTTTCATTAATATTATTATGTTATTCATAGTGTGTTTACTTTATAAGTTAGATTGATTTTTGTATGGTGTTTTTTTATTAAATGAGTGGATGCAGTTGTTTTAATAACATGTGACCCTGATCAATATAAAACAAACGTGAATATGGTCAAATGAATTTTATTTTCTCCTGCTCACACAGTGACTGTCACACTGCACTAAGTATATTTATATAAATGTTTTGTAACAGATAAAGACCATAAACTGTTTAAAATGTCCATGTTCAATCAATGTCAAATTTATTTTCAATAAAAATATGTAATTTACTGCTTCTGATGTGTGGAACATGATTTAATGAACTTTAAACCAGAGCAAATGTGTGAATAGATGGGTTTGGCTGTTCAAACTCATATATCTGCCTTGCTTTATTTGCCTCAGGGCATGATGGGAGTTCTCCAGCAGTGCATGATGGGAGTTCTCCAGCAGTGCATGATGGGAGTTCTCCAGCAGTCTAGACTTATAGCAGCATATCTAAGGGATGTTTCAGGACCTGATCCAGAACTAACGATGAGCGTTTTAGGTTTAACCTTGACTGTAGAGATGGTGTCTGAGTCTCGAACCCATGCTGATCATAAAGAATCACACGGATCCAGTCTCGAGGGAACAGATGGACGAGCTCCTCAGGTTCCCTCTGAGACAGGATGTTCCTAATGTTCATGAAACTGTGCTGGTTGAAGAAAGCTGTCCTAGAGACTTGTTCTATATGTGGGTCACATGTCCTGGTCCTAACTCAGGCTCCTCACAGTGGAGCTGGGGACAAACTAACACCAAGGGGACTATCTGGTCCGGCTGTGACCTTCATGATGTTTCAATGAGTCTGATAAACTGGAATCACTCAGAGACTTCCTGTGCTGATCAGGTCCTGAGAACCAGTGATGGGGGAGGAGGACACAGAATCTCCAGCTCGGTGAAAACCAGCTGCAGCTTCTGCTCTGATCCCAGAGCAGCTGATCCCAGAGCAGCTGAGACCAGAGGAGCTGAGACCAGAGGAGCTGATCCCAGAGGAGCTGATCCCAGAGGAGCTGATCCCAGAGCAGCTGAGACCAGAGGAGCTGAGACCAGAGGAGCTGATCCCAGAGGAGCTGATCCCAGAGGAGCTGAGACCAGAGGAGCTGAGACCAGAGGAGCTGATCCCAGAGGAGCTGATCCCAGAGCAGCTGAGACCAGAGCAGCTGAGACCAGAGGAGCTCGGTGTTTCACTTCTACAGAGTCACTGAGCGGCTGCTTCAGATGTGGTGTATGTTAACTAACCAGGTGAATGTTAACTAACCAGCTGTACGAGCTCCTCATAAGGTGAAGAGTATCGGTCCGAGGAAAGAACCTTGTGGAACTCCATGAGTAACTTGTGTGTGCATGGAGGAGTCAAGAGATTCAAGATTCAAGATTTTTATTATCAAATACACAACAATAACATGAAGCTTGAGTCTCAGGCTCTCTTCTAGCAATGCTCAAGTGATTACAACCTATAAAATAAAATAGAAATAGTATCAAATAGAATAAAATAGAATATTTTAGTCATGACTTATTGAAACCTATAAGTACAGTAATTCAGACTAGAGGTAACAAATGCATATAGATAGATACAAAGTTTATTATATTATTTAAAAGTTATTTACTATTTAAGAGTAAACGATCTGTAACATGAAGTTACTGAGTTACAGTTACAGTTACATTTATAGTTACAGTTACAGCTATAGTTACAGTTATAGTTATAGTTACAGTTAAAGTTATAGTTACAGTTACAGTTACAGTTACATTTAACCTGAAGCAAAGTGGAGAACAGAGAACATGAAGCTTCTCCACTGACACAGTTCATCTGTACCTGAGTAACAGTGTCCACATGTCTATAGGGGGCGCTGTGGAGTGAGTCACTGAGGTTAGACTCCACCTCAGTGTCGGTGCACGTGATGGAGTCGACTTCAACCTGCAACAAACAGTTTGAAATATTATAAACATATTTATATTGTTTGTTAATGAGCACTGTCAGTTCAAAGTACTGTCTGTTATGAACTGTATTATTATTAATAATTCTAATGAAGATGTTTGCTGCTCACCTTGTGACCTCAGGATTGTGGCAGAGATCAGATCAGGTTCGGTTTGGTTCACTGAACTGAGCCAGAGAGTAAAGTTCAAACTGCTCCACTGAGGATGACGAGGTCACTCTGACGTCTGCCACCTCCTCGTATTCTGCCTCAACCTGCAAGAGGAAGAGGATCAGCTGGTTTCACTGAGGAAGATGAAGATGATCAGCTGGTTTCACTGAGGAAGATGATCAGCTGGTTTCACTGAGGAAGATGAAGATGATCCAAATGATGAACTCACCTCGTCTTCATCTGGAGGTTCAGGAGACTCTGGAAAACACGATGATCAGAACTCAAATCATTCTGTATATGAAGCTATATGAAGTGTGTGTGTGTGTGTGTGTCTTTGTGTGTGTCTGTAATATTGCATTGTGTATTACCTGTGTGTTTACTGGTTCTGTTCCTGCAGAAAACCATCACAGTCACTGAGAGTGTGATGATGAAGATGATGATGATGATGACACTCACAGTCAGCAGGACAGGTGTGATCTTGTGATTTGTGAACATGGGCTATACAAATAAAATTTGATTGATTGATGTTAGTAACATGAAGTGCATATTAAATCATTCATAGAAACATGAAGCACATATTAAAATCATTAATAGAAACAGGAAGTATGTGTTTAATCCTCCGAGCATCACTTCCTTCCTCTTCAGACCCGATGACATCACGATGAGTTTGAACGTGACTTTGTTCATTTTTCAGTTTCCTGATGAAAACACCTTCTTACCTTCTTACTGGTAGTCATCTGCACCTGAGGAGCAGATGACTGCTCACTGGTTTCAGGAGAGCTTGAGGTGGGAGCAGTGGTTGTGGCTGCTGGGAGAGATGTTGGAGAAGGTTCCACTGGCCTGCTCGGTGTCGAAGAAGGTGAAGCTGTGAAACAATTACAAACACAACATATATACACAAACACATATTGTTACATTATCACCAGAGTAAAGGAGATTATGTAAACTATGATTTGGTGATGGTCAAATAAAATAGATTCATAGAATATTTGTAGAATCTGAAACAGTTTGTGTAGAAACTCACCGTCTGTGACGATGATCTCAACCTTTTCGTTTCCGTCTGGACGAGGAAAACTTCTCTTCAAACCACACGTGTACTTTCCAGAGTCGGACTTCTTCAGATCTTTTATTTTCACATGAACAAATGTAAGAGATACTGGAAAAGTTCCTTCTTCATATTTGATGCTGTATCTGTCTCTCTGAGCTGAGTCGTCTTTTGTCTCAATCAGGACGTCTCCGTCTTCACACGACTTCCTGCAGAAAAGCTTCTTCCATCCAGATAAGCTAAATGAACAGCTGACTGTGACAGATCCTCCTTCAGGTCCAGTGAACACAAGCTCAGTGAGACCGTCCTGCAACAAGGAGCCTGAAACATCAACACTCCTCCAGGTTAGCAGACGGGACACGGACCAAAGTCAGAAACCAAAGCACACGTTCAATAAATGATTCTCAAAGATGATTCTGTCTTTTCAGGTCGTTCTCATCTCACTGAGGTTTGTTCAAGTTTCTGATCAGTTTGGTCCTCATCAGTTATTGATGATATAAAAACAGGCTGAGAAGTGATGATTGACAGCTGAGACTGACTCTTGATTGACAGCTGAGACTGACTCTTGATTGACAGCTGACACTGACTCCTGATTGACAGCTGAGACTGACTCCTGATTGACAGCTGACACTGACTCCTGATTGACAGCTGAGACTGACTCCTGATTGACAGCTGAGACTGACTCCTGATTGACAGCTGACACTGACTCCTGATTGACAGCTGAGACTGACTCCTGATTGACAGCTGAGACTGACTCCTGATTGACAGCTGACACTGACACCTGATTAACAGCTGACACTGACTCTTGATGTTTTCTCTTCACAGCTTTAATGTCACTTCAACAAATTCACAGAGACGACTTCTTTTCGTTCATTTCCTGTTTTGTCTCAGGTTGAATCGACGTCTGGGGACAAATAAAAGTCTAAATATGACTTAAAGAAATTTATATAAAATCAAATAAATAGATTGAATGATTGTTTCAGGAAAAGATGAAATGAAACAAATAATAATTGTATCACACAAATTAAAGAAACTGAATTCTTGGAAACACTGTGTCACAGGAAATGAGTGAAACATGAGTCGATCACTTCTGCTGATAAACTACTTTGAACCTGAGGTCATGAAACAGAACGAGTGAGAGAGACGGAGGAGATGAATGGAAACACAATTAAATATTAATAACTTCAAAGAAACACGATCAAATCTTATCAACTTCAAAGAAACAACAGAGATTCAGAGAGAAAGTAAAATCAACTCACTGAGAGAGAAGAAGAAGAGGAGGAGACGAGCGTTCATGTTGAGGACTGAAGCTCTAACGCTGCTTCACTTCCTGCTTCACAGGAAGTCACCAAACTGTCACTTCTCTAAAGGACCTGAAGAAGAACCGCCCCCCCCCCCTCCCCCCCGCTTGTTCACGCAGCGCTTCACATTCTTTCTTCTGTAACTTACAACTTATTCCTCAAACTCATTTATTGGAATCATCAGAAAAATGTGATCAAGATTAAAATAAAAATGAGAAGAAATTCTCTGAAGACTTAAACAAGCAGGTCAGTGACCTTTGACCTCTGACCTTTGACCTCTGGATCCAAACAGTTCATCTGTGAACGTTTACACCAAATTTAAAGAAGATTCCTTTTCTGAGTTCTGGAGACAAACTGAACATATATCTGGACACTAGGGGGCGCCTGCTCAGAGACAAACTGTTTCATCTTGTCCCAAGTTCCGAGAAAGAATGTGTGTGTTATGATTTTAAAGATTCTGAGCAAAACACACTTAGAAAAAAGAACAAAGAAACAATTTAACAAATCCGTTTAATTTCAAATCAGATTAGAAAACAACATAAAGTACTGCACACATACACACACACACACACACACACACACACACACACTGACACACAAACTGACACACAAACTCTCTCTCAGGGCTGCATGCGAATGGCTCCGTCCAGTCTGATGACCTCGCCGTTAATCATCGGGTTCTCAGCCAGTGATGTCACCAGGTGGGCAAACTCCGCGGGGTCTCCCAGGCGCGAGGGGAAGGGCACCTGCCGGGCGAGGAACGAGCGCACCTTCTCTGGAAGACCAGCGAGGAGGGGGGTGGAGAACAGACCTGCAGGACGAGAGGAGGGGACATGAGGGACACCACCAACTGACCAGGTGAAGGTCAACGGACCAGCTGTACCAGCTCCTCATAAGGTGAAGAGTATCGGTCCGAGAACAGAACCTTGTGGAACTCCATGAGTAACTTGTGTGACAACCCTGGAGTTGTCTGCTGTGCTTGTGTTTGTGTGTCAGGTCCTGTGGGCGGAGTCAGACCCTGGTGACCAGCAGGGATGTGGCCCACCTGGGGGGACCACTTCTTGAGAGGCCTGCAGACTGGGCTCTGGTCTCTCATTCACCGGGTTTCTTTGTATTTATTCTTTGTAGAATAAATACTATAACTGCAGAGCTTTGTGGCCGTCTGTGTTTCTTGTTGCACAACATGAGCCAAGGTGTAACACTTGTGTGTGCATGGAGGAGTCATGGTTGACTTATTGAAATCTATAAGACCAGTAATTCAGACTAGAGGTAACAAATGCATATAAATTGATACAAAGTTTATTACTATTATTTATAAGTTATTTAATATTTAAGAGTAAACTTTCTGTAACATCAAGTTACAGTTACAGTTATAGTTACAGTTACAGCTATAGTTACAGTTATAGTTATAGTTACAGTTATAGTTACAGTTACATTTATAGTTACAGCTATAGTTACAGTTATAGTTACAGTTACATTTAACCTGAAGCAAAGTGGAGAACAGAGAACATGAAGCTTCTCCACTGACACATTCATCTGTACCTGAGTAACAGTGTCCACATGTCTATAGGGGGCGCTGTGGAGTGAGTCACTGAGGTTAGACTCCACCTCAGTGACGGTGCACGTGATGGAGTCGACTTCAACCTGCAACAAACAGTTTAAACATTATAAACATATTTATATTGTTTGTTAACGAGTACTGTATGTTATGAAATGTATTATTATTAGAGCTGTGAAAAATAACGCGTTAACGCGTTATGATTAAATTACAGGATTAATTCGTTTTTTTTTTTTAACGCATTTAACGCATGCGCAGAAGGACCTTCCAATTCCGCCGCCTCTGCACTAGTTGCCGCTCTAACGCCGGGTTCACACCGGACGCGGAAGCGCAGCGCCAATCCTCTGGCTCCCATCCACTCCCATGTTAAACCGCAGCGCTGAACACACCGGAGGCTGAAGCGTAGCGTTGTGCCGCGGCTGCCTAGCGCCGTGAAGCGAACACACTGAAAAATGATTTTAAACGATATAGATGACATATTTTATATGATATAAATGATCAAATATGCATCCCATACTTTGTATTCACCTTCTGTTGTCTTGGACTTTTAATTTTACCACTTTTACCAACCACATTATTAAATGTCCCCCTCTGCTCATCCACTACAGCCACACAAGCAGTCATAAAGATAAAAAGAGAGAGGGGGGGGGGGGGGGCTACGTATTCTCCACATAGGCTTGAGTGGAGAATACGTAATTTACCCTCGACACCCGACATTTACCGGAGCTAACAGCGGAGAAGTTCTTCAACATGGATGACATTAAATTAATCATTGAAGTGGAGAAGTAACTTGAGTTGTTGATTCTCAGCATATGTTGTATAAAGACAACACCAAAAAAGACACATGTTGGGACGCTGTTGCTTAATGTTGGAGCAACAAGTAAGTATATGCTTGAAAAAAATGATTAAATGCCGTTTTTACTGCAGGCTGATAACAGCAGAAGTATGTGACATTATTAGTAATGCGCGGCGCTTCAGCGTCCGGTGTGAACCCGGCGTCAGACGGCAGCTGCCATTCAAACAAACAAACAACATGGATAATTCTGATGAACCTGAGGACCTTCTGGACGGGAAGATTGAACATTCAGTAAAACCAAGGTGATATGCACACTCTGCGAGAAGACGTTATCGTTTCACCGTAGCAATACCCGCCTAACCACCGCAACGCGAAGCATGTGTTGGTCGGCGAGGGGCGTTCAAGTGGAATGCGACAAACCAGACTCACTCGCCGGACACATTGTGCAAAAGAAGCGGTCAGCTTTACTGTCAGAGAATTTGAACAAGTTAGTTTGCCTCACCAACTGGATAAAGAACGAGTAGCTAAGAGGGCCTTTAGAGGCATTAGATTGTATCATGGTGTGGTTAATGGTTGTGTGACAAAAAATATAAAAAACGTCAACCATCCTATGGCTAAGAAGCTCAAATAATTTCTGTTTAATTTTTAAAAAAAACTTTTATTCAACCACACAATGGCTAAGGAACCCGAATTCTGTTTAGGATGAAGATTATATTAATGTTCCATATGGAAAAGCAATGATAACTGCTGAAGAACTGCTGAGTTGCAGCACAAAAGAAAAGTTAAATGTCATAAATCTTGTTTTCACAAAAATATTCCGAAAAAATCGGTAATGTGATTAATCATGATTAATCCATAGAAACCTGTGATTAATTTGATTAAAAATTTTAATCATTTCACAGCCCTAATTGTTATTAATAATTCTAATGATGTGTGTGTGTGTGTGTGTGTGTGTGTGTGTGTAATATTGCACTGTGTATTACCTGTGTGTTTACTGGTTCTGATCCTGCAGAAAGCCATCACAGTCACTGAGAGTGTCATGAGGATGATGAAGATGAAACTCACATTCAGCAGAAGAGCTATGATCTAAGTAACATGAAGTACATATTAAAATCATTCATAGAAACAGGAAGTACGTGTTTAATCCTCCGAGCATCACTTCCTTCCTCTTCAGACACGATGACATCACGATGAGTTTGAACGTGACTTTGTTCATTTTTCAGTTTCCTGATGAAAACACTTTCTTACTGGTAGTTTACCTGAGGAGCAGATGGCTGCTCACTGGTTTCAGGAGAGCTTGAGGTGGGAGCTGTGGTTGTGGCTGCTGGGAGAGATGTTGGAGAAGGTTCCACTGGCCTGCTCGGTGTCGAAGAAGGTGAAGCTGTGAAACAATTACAAACACAACACACACACACACACACACACATATTGTTACATTATCACCAGGGTGAATGGAGATTATGTGAACTATGATTTGGTGATGTACAAATAAAATAGATTCATAGAATATTTGTAGAATCTGAATCAGTTTGTGTAGAAACTCACCGTCTGTGACGATGATCTCAACCATTACGTTTCCGTCTAGACCAAAACTTCTCTTCAAACCACACGTGTACTTTCCAGAGTCGGACTTCTTCAGATCTTTTATTGTCACATTAACAAATGCATAAGATACTGGAAAAGTTCCTTCTTTGTATCTGATGCTGTATCTGCCTCTCTGAGCTGAGTCGTCTTTTGTCTCAATCAGGACGTCTCCGTCTTCACACGACTTCCTGCAGAAAAGCTTCTTCCATCCAGAGAAGTTAAACAAGCAGCTGACTGTGACAGATCCTCCTTCAGGTCCAGTGAACACAGACTCAGTGAGACCGTCCTGCAACAAGGAGCCTGAAACATCAACACTCCTCCAGGTTAGCAGACGGGACACGGACCAAAGTCAGAAACCAAAGCACACGTTCAATAAATGATTCTCAAAGATGATTCTGTCTTTTCAGGTCGTTCTCATCTCACTGAGGTTTGTTCAAGTTTCTGATCAGTTTGGTCCTCATCAGTTATTGATGATGTAAAAACAGGCTGAGAAGTGATGATTGACAGCTGAGACTGACTCCTGATTGACAGCTGAGACTGACTCATGATTGACAGCTGAGACTGACTTGATGTTTTCTCTTCACAGCTTTAATGTCACTTAAAGAAATTCACAGAGACGACTTCTTTTCGTTCATTTCCTGTTTTGTTTCAGGTTGAATCGACGTCTGGGGACAAATAAAAGTCTAAATACGACTTAAAGAAATTTATATAAAATCAAATAAATAGATTGAATGATTGTTTCAGGAAAATATGAAATGAAACAAATAATAATTGTATCACACAAATTAAAGAAACTGAATTCTTGGAAACACTGTGTCACAGGAAATGAGTGAAACATGAGTCGATCACTTCTGCTGATAAACTACTTTGAACCTGAGGTCATGAAACAGAACGAGTGAGAGAGACGGAGGAGATGAATGGAAACACAATTAAATATTAATAACTTCAAAGAAACAACAGAGATTCAGAGAGAAAGTAAAATCAACTCACTGAGAGAGAAGAAGAAGAGGAGGAGACGAGCGTTCATGTTGAGGACTGAAGCTCTAACGCTGCTTCACTTCCTGCTTCACAGGAAGTCACCAAACTGTCACTTCTCTAAAGGACCTGAAGAAGAACCACCCCCCCCCCCCCCTCGCTTGTTCACGCAGCGCTTCACATTCTTTCTTCTGTAACTTACAACTTATTCCTCAAACTCATTTATTGGAATCATCAGAAAAATGTGATCAAAGTTAAAATAAAAATGAGAAGAAATTCTCTGAAGACTTAAACAAGCAGGTCAGTGACCTTTGACCTCTGACCTCTGGATCCAACCAGTTCATCTGTGAACGTTTACACCAAATTTAAAGAAGATTCCTTTTCTGAGTTCTGGAGACAAACTGAACATCTATCTGGACACTAGGGGGCGCCTGCTCAGAGACAAACTGTTTCATCTTGTCCCAAGTTCCACCAAAGAATGTGTGTGTTATGATTTTAAAGATTCTGAGCAAAACACACTTAGAAAAAAGAACAAAGAATCAATTTAACAAATCCGTTTAATTTCAAATCAGATTAGAAAACAACATAAAGTACTGCACACTCACACTCACACACACAGACACACACTCTCACTCACACACAGACACACACACACACACACACTGACACACAAACTGACACACAAACTCTCTCTCAGGGCTGCATGCGAATGGCTCCGTCCAGTCTGATGACCTCGCCGTTAATCATCGGGTTCTCAGCCAGTGATGTCACCAGGTGGGCAAACTCCGCGGGGTCTCCCAGGCGCGAGGGGAAGGGCACCTGACGGGCGAGGAACGAGCGCACCTTCTCTGGAAGACCAGCGAGGAGGGGGGTGGAGAACAGACCTGCAGGACGAGAGGAGGGGACATGAGGGACACCACCAACTGACCAGGTGAAGGTCAACTGACCAGCTGTATGTTAACTGACCAGGTGAAGGTCAACTGACCAGGTGAAGGTCAACTGACCAGCTGTATGTTAACTGACCAGGTGAAGGTCAACGGACCAGGTGAAGGTCCACTGACCAGGTGAAGGTCAACTGACCAGGTGAAGGTCAACTGACCAGCTGTTTTCTAACTGACCAGGTGAAGGTCAACTGACCAGCTGTATGTTAACTGACCAGGTGAAGGTCAACGGACCAGGTGAAGGTCAACTGACCAGGTGAAGGTCAACTGACCAGCTGTTTTCTAACTGACCAGGTGAAGGTCAACTGACCAGCTGTATGTTAACTGACCAGGTGAAGGTCCACTGACCAGGTGAAGGTCCACTGACCAGGTGAAGGTCAACTGACCAGGTGAAGGTCAACTGACCAGCTGTATGTTAACTGACCAGGTGAAGGTCCACTGACCAGGTGAAGGTCAACTGACCAGGTGAAGGTCCACTGACCAGCTGTATGTTAACTGACCAGGTGAAGGTCCACTGACCAGCTGTATGTTAACTAACCAGTTGTACGTTAACTAAGCAGCTGTACCTGAACTAACCAGTTGTATGTTAACTAACCAGCTGTCTGTTAACTAACCAGCTGTATGTTAACTAACCAGTTGTATATTAACTAACCAGCTGTATGTTAACTAACCAGTTGTATGTTAACTAACCAGTTGTATGTTAACTAACCAGCTGTACCTGAACTAACCAGCTGTATGTTAACTAACCAGTTGTACGTTAACTAACCAGCTGTACGTGAACTAACCAGCTGTCTGTTAACTAACCAGTTGTATGTTAACTAACCAGTTGTACGTTAACTAACCAGTTGTACGTTAACTAACCAGCTGTCTGTTAACTAACCAGCTGTATGTTAACTAACCAGTTGTATGTTAACTAACCAGCTGTACCTGAACTAACCAGTTGTATGTTAACTAACCAGCTGTACCTGAACTAACCAGCTGTATGTTAACTAACCAGTTGTATGTTAACTAACCAGTTGTACGTTAACTAACCAGCTGTCTGTTAACTAACCAGCTGTATGTTAACTAACCAGCTGTACGTGAACTAACCAGCTGTACGTGAACTAACCAGCTGTCTGTTAACTAACCAGCTGTACGTGAACTAACCAGCTGTACGTGAACTAACCAGCTGTATGTTAACTAACCAGTTGTATGTTAACTAACCAGCTGTACCTGAACTAACCAGCTGTATGTTAACTAACCAGTTGTATGTTAACTAACCAGTTGTACGTTAACTAACCAGCTGTCTGTTAACTAACCAGCTGTATGTTAACTAACCAGCTGTACGTGAACTAACCAGCTGTACGTGAACTAACCAGCTGTCTGTTAACTAACCAGCTGTACGTGAACTAACCAGCTGTCTGTTAACTAACCAGTTGTACGTTAACTAACCAGTTGTACGTTAACTAACCAGTTGTATATTAACTAACCAGCTGTATGTTAACTAACCAGTTGTACGTTAACTAACCCGGTGCGATGGTTATGACCCGGATGCCCATCGGGGCCAGGTCTCGTGCGATGGGCAGCGTCATCCCCACGATTCCTCCTTTAGACGCTGAGTACGCTGCTTGTCCGACCTGCACATCAAACACTCTCATTATTAATGAACACATGTTATTATTTATTAATACTTAACTTTTATCATCATTCAACTCTAGCAACTATTGTATGAACAATTAACTGTTTAACTTTACTTTTGTATCTATTTAAAACAAACTCTTGTTGTTATATCTTTGAAGCAGATTTATGGTGTTTATGGTGATTATGGTGATTATGGTTATTAGAACTCACCTGTCCATCAAACGCTGCCACGCTGGCCGTGTTGATGATGCAGCCTCGGTGGCCGTCGGCGTCCGGCTCGTTCTTCCCCATCTCGCCGACGGCCAGACGGATCACGTTGAAGGTTCCTGCGATGTTCACCTGCAGAGAAGCACACGTGTCACACCAGCTCCTGAGGACACGTGTCACACCAGCTCCTGAGGACACGTGTGACACACGCTCCTGAGGACACGTGTCACACCAGCTCCTGAGGACACGTGTCACACCAGCTCCTGAGGACACGTGTGACACACGCTCCTGAGGACACGTGTCACACCAGCTCCTGAGGACACGTGTCACACCAGCTCCTGAGGACACGTGTCACACCAGCTCCTGAGGACACGTGTCACACCAGCGCCTGAGGACACGTGTCACACCAGCTCCTGAGGACACGTGTCACACCAGCTCCTGAGGACACGTGTGACACCAGCTCCTGAGGACACGTGTCACACCAGCTCCTGAGGACACGTGTCACACCAGCGCCTGAGGACACGTGTCACACCAGCTCCTGAGGACACGTGTCACACCAGCTCCTGAGGACACGTGTCACACCAGCTCCTGAGGACACGTGTCACACCAGCTCCTGAGGACACGTGTCACACCAGCTCCTGAGGACACGTGTCACACCAGCTCCTGAGGACACGTGTCACACCAGCTCCTGAGGACACGTGTCACACCAGCTCCTGAGGACACGTGTCACACCAGCGCCTGAGGACACGTGTCACACCAGCTCCTGAGGACACGTGTCACACCAGCTCCTGAGGACACGTGTGACACCAGCTCCTGAGGACACGTGTCACACCAGCTCCTGAGGACACGTGTGACACACGCTCCTGAGGACACGTGTCACACCAGCTCCTGAGGACACGTGTCACACCAGCGCCTGAGGACACGTGTCACACCAGCTCCTGAGGACACGTGTCACACCAGCTCCTGAGGACACGTGTGACACCAGCTCCTGAGGACACGTGTCACACCAGCTCCTGAGGACACGTGTGACACCAGCTCCTGAGGACACGTGTCACACCAGCTCCTGAGGACACGTGTGACACCAGCTCCTGAGGACACGTGTCACACACGCTCCTGAGGACACGTCTCACACACGCTCCTGAGGACACGGGACTGACTCGGGTTCGTGATACGTACGTTGATGACACGCTGGAAGTCCTCCAGGCTGTGAGGACACGCCTTCTTAAAGTTGTACGTCTTCACCGCCACAGCGATGCCGGCACAGTTAACGGCCAAATCCAGTTTCCCAAACTTCTCTCTGGCCAGAGACACGGCCGCCTGCACCTCGGCCTCGGACGTCACCTGCAGCCACAGGGACAAACACCTGCAATGAACTCTGGGTAATGTCCTCTGTGGAGAGCTGGGGACAAGGTCTGAAAACATCTGTGACCACAGACGTGAACCTGCAAACAGGAAGCTGAGCTGTTTTCAGTGCTGGATGATGTGAGAGCGCCACCTACTGAGCGGAGGATGTATTACACCTCAGGTTCCAGCTTTGAGTTTTAAATTTCTCTTGAATCAGAGTTTTTCTTTTATTAAATTAATTAAATTTACAACAGAACATAAAGAAACGTGTCTGTTCTGGTTTTATTTCTGTCGGTCAGGACACATCTTCTCAAAATGTCACAAGTCAAATTACTTGTTGCTTTCTCATGTTAATATTATTTCTTTAATACTTTTATTATTTAGTCACAAGCACAGTTTCCCTGTACGTGTACAGCTACCTGTCACTCAAACCCAGATTCTGATCTGAGCAGCTTGAAGAGGACGAGGACACATTAGTCTCTGTTGAACCACATGACTCACGTCTGCTGGAGCGAAGACACATCGATCCCCGAGACTCTGAGCCAGAGCGTGTCCATCGGAGGACGGCAGGTCCAGGACCAGGGCGGACGCTCCGCACTGCACCAGGCGCTCCACGGTGGCTCGGCCCAGACCGGAGGCCCCGCCGGTCACCAGGCCCACCATCCCCTGGACCACAGGGACGGGGCGGGGAGACAGGGGGACGGGACAGGGGGACGGGACGGGGGAGACAGGGGGACGAGCGGGGGAAGCAGGAGAGAGAGAGAATCAACACTCGCTCTGATGATTTAATGTTTCCTCTTTAAACTGAAACTTTATTATAACTGGACGTTTGTGCATCCTAGCCCTCCTTACATCTCCTTTCCTGACTCCTCATAGCTTTTCCTTTCCTGACTCCTTACAGCTTCCTTTCCTGACTCCTCACAGCTTCTCCTTTCCTGACTCCTTACAGCTTCTCCTTTCCTGACTCCTCACAGCTTCTCCTTTCCTAACTCCTCACAGCTTCTCCTTTCCTAACTCCTCACAGCGTCTCCTTTCCTAACCCCTTACATCTCCTTTCCTGACTCCTCACAGCTCTCCTTTCCTGACTCCTCACAGCTTCTCCTTTCCTGACTCCTCATAGCTTTTCCTTTCCTGACTCCTTACAGCTTCCTTTCCTGACTCCTCACAGCTTCTCCTTTCCTAACCCCTTACATCTCCTTTCCTGACTCCTCACAGCTCTCCTTTCCTGACTCCTCACAGCGTCTCCTTTCCTAACCCCTTACATCTCCTTTCCTGACTCCTCACAGCTCTCCTTTCCTGACTCCTCACAGCTTTTCCTTTCCTGACTCCTCACAGCTTTTCCTTTCCTGACTCCTCACAGCGTCTCCTTTCCTAACCCCTTACATCTCCTTTCCTGACTCCTCACAGCTCTCCTTTCCTGACTCCTCACAGCGTCTCCTTTCCTAACCCCTTACATCTCCTTTCCTGACTCCTCACAGCTCTCCTTTCCTGACTCCTCACAGCTTTTCCTTTCCTGACTCCTCACAGCTTTTCCTTTCCTGACTCCTCACAGCTTCTCCTTTCCTGACTCCTTACAGCTTCTCCTTTTCATCTTTCCTTGAACCTAGGCGGAGGAATGGTGCTAGGAAAGGAGATGAGGTGACTTGGAGAGCAGCTGCAGGTAGGGGGCGCTGTGACTCTGTTCGACAAGTCTGAACTTCTGTGATTAAAAAGCACGTGAACGCGTGAATCAACGCACGCGCTCGTTACGACTCTAACTCACGTATTATCTGCGTGCAGAATGTGCGTGAAGCGTGTGCGTGAAGCGTGTGTGTGCAGCGGACTCACCTTCACACACCGGATGTTCGCCATGTTGGATCTGGAGAGAAGAAGCTGACGTCAGAACAAAGATCGTTTATGCTGCAGAGGAGTCACACGTAGGATATTCTAATGAGCACAACAATGACTGGTTATTGACAGCTGGTTGAACTTGTTTCATCATTTTCATGTAAAATAATAATTAACACATTGTTTTAAATGAAGCTAGTTGATTTTATTAAAGTAATACAATTGTGGGAATAACCAATAATGTCTCTAAGGAAATAATTATCTTTTTCAACCTTTTTCTTTTTAGATTTAGTTTCTAACTTTGTAACACTTACAGTTATCGTTTGATTTAATTTAAATGTGTATCTTTATGTATAAAGTACATCGTAGCTTTTTGGAATGAAAATAAATAAGATCAGAGTTTAATGGTTCATATTATTAACATAATTATTTACCTACAACATGTATAATTTAAAGAGTACAATAAAGTGTTAAAATAAAGTGGATGTAACTGGAATGAATCTCATTTAACTGCTTAATACTTTTACTATGTTCAAATATTTATAATCATGTGGACATGTATCTGAAAAACAGTCAGAGTGAGAGCTCTGTCCCTTTACACATATTTGTTCACAGGATCGAAGAACATATAGGCACCGCCCCCTTTCTGATCTGACCAATCGTGCTAAGGCTCAGGGAACAACCCATCTCCCCATAGGCTCTCAGCGGGGTCGTCCAATCAAAGCAGCCCTCAGGCTCAGGTCACAGCGATCATACTTCCGGGTTTATCTCCTCCATCGTTTTGATTTAATTGGTTGAATCATTTGATAAATAAAGTGATTCACCAGTGAAGTAATTTAATATTCTCAGAGGGAGAAGTTTGAGAAGGAAAATCACTTGAATGTGTGAATCGTGATTTAAGCTGAAATAAAACCAGCTGTGAACTTGACTCTGATGAAGGAGGTCAGGAGGTCAGGAGGTCAGGAGAAGAAGGATCCACAGGAAACAAAAGATATGAAATCAAATCACACAAATAAACCCAGAGACGAGGAGACGAGGAGACGTGTGAGACAAGACCAGAAGCTTCACGAGGAGTCAAACAGGACCAGTTACAAAGTCAACCAGTAACAAACTCAACCAGTAACACAGTCAACCAGTAACACAGTCAACCAGTAACACAGTCAACCAGTAACAAACTCAAAGTCCAAACAACTGAGAGACAACTAAACACACGCAGAGAAAATAACTCAGATCATGAAAACAAAACAAATTAAAATGTATAAAAAGTCTATAAATGCAACAGAAAGCCACAAACAAACATACGTGAAGAATAAACTCTTCAACAACAAACAACTTGTAATTATTTACCTAACTCATAAAAGAGGAAACATGTTTTATGACTGGTCGCAGGATGAATAAATGACCGAGAGCAGGAAGTGTTTCATAATTCACATTATGAGCTGTTAGGTTATATTGAACCTGGGGTTTTAGTGGGTGGAGCCTGAGTCAACAACACAAATCAGAACAAACACCAGGAACAAGGAAACACTTTGATTACAGTTTTTCTCGTTTGCTTAAGAACGATTTTTAAAACACGGTCAAAACAATTCACCCAATCAGCAGAGCCCTTCAGATCCTTTGAGAAATGAAACACTCTTTAAAAACTAGACACTGATTTATCAAAACCATATTTAGTTACTTAATTCAGTTTGAACCAGTTACACACTGCTGCTTCTAAACTAAACACTTTTAACAATTCTACTTCTCAGGGATTAGAGTACTGTAAGTGAAGTACACAGAGAGAGTACAAATATACAATAAATTCACCAAACACTACACAAGACCAATGCTGCAGTCTAATGAAAATATCATTAATTTCTCTCCATATTCACAAATCAGTCAACAAGTCAACAAGGAGATCACAACAAAACTGACATTTAACTACTTTAAAAATCCTTCATTTCCTGCTACTGAAAGTTCTACTCCAATAGAATTAAGATTAGATAAGATAAAATACAAAAGGGTTAGGGTTGGCTAGCTGTACAACTGTGTGTGTGTGTGTGTGTGTGTGTATGTGTGTGTGTGTGTGTGTGTGTGTGTGTGTGTGTGTGTGTGAGAAGCTGGTCAGAACAATAGAACAGACCAAAGGAGACGTTAAATAAATGTTTGTCAAAGATGTTTCTGTCGTTTCAGCTTCTGATCAAAGTGTTTCTGATCAGTTTGGATTCATGAATGTGTGAACAGGAACCACCACATCTCTTCTGCTCCATCTCTTCAGCTCCATCTCTTCTGCTCCATCTCTTCAGCTCCATCTCTTCTGCTCCATCTCTTCTGCTCCATCTCTTCAGCTCCATCTCTTCTGCTCCATCTCTTCTGCTCCATCTCTTCAGCTCCATCTCTTCTGCTCCATCTCTTCTACTCCATCTCTTCTGCTCCATCTCTTCAGCTTCATCTCTTCAGCTCCATCTCTTCACGTGAGGGAGGAGGAAGTTCTCTGAAATTCTCTTCCCGTCAGTTTTGTGATATTTTTTTAAAAATCTTTTTCCTTCTGATAAACTTGGATCAGAAGTTTATTGTTTTTTTATCAGATTCAGTTTTATCGCAGCTGAACGTGAGTCATCCAGGTCATTGTTTAACTTTGCCAGTGGAACCAGTGGAATAAATACAGGTGAGTCAGTGGGAGAGTTCACCTGCTCCTGAAACATGCTCCACCTCAGCAGCTCATTGTGTGAGTACGAACCAACACAAACCACTGGATCCACTGGATCCACTGGACCCACTGGGTCCACTGGACCCACTGGATCCACTGGATCCACTGGGTCCAGTGGGTCCACTGGGTCCACTGGGTTTCTGTCACTTCTTTCTACTTAGAACTTCTGTTTTTACTTTATTCTTAGTGACAGAAGTTTCCAGCAGCTCAGCTGGAGACTTGATTCTGAATAATAAGATTTCATTTCATTTTGTCAGTAATTGTTCTTTCAGTCACATTATTAAGGAAACATAATTAACAGTGTTTGAAATGTTTAAACTCATCGTTAAACCACAGGTCACTTTTATCTGAACTTTAAAAAGATCAAATAAAAGAACAGATTCTGAGTCAGATTCACTAACTGGTCTCAGAGTCGCTGGGAATCAGAAACCTTGAAACCATCAGAACCAGTGACCGACCAGTTTCTGATCCGTTTGGTTTGAATCAGTTATTTGAAACGTGATGATTGACAGCACAGCAGTTATACATTTGATTTTATCTTCGCTTCTGGACGATAGTTATTCACATTCTGTTTTCACTGTTTATCGAGAGTTCTTCTTTCTGTTCTTGGGAATCTGAGCTCAACAGAAATAATGTGTTGCTGCTGTCGCTCAGGAAAAGTTTTGAATCTAATAAACTTACTTTAAATGAAGTTGGTGACAGATGTAAAACGACACTTTGGTAAATCTTTGGTTTATTTTCTGGTCCTGAATCATTAAATGAACATTTAACATCTTTGTTTTTAAAGGAAAGTAGATTAAAAGGTTCAGTTTCATGTGCTTGATGTTTTTCAGTGCTCGCAGCAACATGGTCCCTCATGACCACAGGTAACTACATCGGACTGAATGTAATCTATTACATAGAGAAGTACTCTGGCACTTTTCAGCTCGTTCTCTCTCGTCTGTCTTTCAGATGTGTCCTCAGAGCGAGTCGTCTCCTGTTCGGACGTCCAGCGTCTGAGCTGTGGTACGAACACGTCCTCACTCACATTAATGTCTTCTGAACCTGAACGTCTCAGTCACATGACTCCGGGCCTTTCTTATTGGTCCCATTATTTTACCATCAAGCTGCAGATGAAAACGAGTCATTTAAGATAAGATAAGATACAGATAGATAAGATATACATGTTAGACTCAAGTCCTAACATTCATCAGAGTTAATATAATAATTCAGATGGTTGGTCTCTGTCTCCTCGTGGACAGACAGTGGAGTGATCAGCGTGCAGGACGCTCTGTATGGACGCACAGACAGACAGACGTGCAGTGAGGGACGTCCTCCACAGCAGCTCCTCAACACGGCCTGCTCCCTGCCCGGGACCTTTGACCTCCTGAGGACCAGGTCTGCTGCTGTGACTCTCTGTTCTCTATCATAATGAGTTATCCATGTCTGATCCAGGATCAGTACAGAGAACCGGTTAAAGGAGAGTGAAGGTGAATGTTATATCCTCTGTGTGTTGTCTCCTGTGTGTGTTTCCTGTAGGTGTGATGGGAAGAGAGTGTGTGAACTGAACATTGATGATGTCAGAACTTCTGATCCCTGCGCCGGCACCTTTAAATACCTGGAGACCAACTACACCTGTCTCCCAGCAGGTCAGGGACACGCCTGTCACATGACCACTGACTCATTCATGTCTGTGCTCTGCTGCTATTTGGAGGATTTTATTTAGTTTTATGTTTTGTGGTGATTGTGAAATATCTTGAATATGAGACGGTGCATCTCAAGGAATTTATCCAAATAAATATAATATATAGTATAATTTATAATAATGTAGTTTCCAATGTCCCGAGCAGCTGAGGCTGTGAGAATCTAACCTGAGTCATGTGACTTCCACAGTTCACCTCAACATCTGTGAGCATTCTGAGGCAGAACTAAACTGTGGTGAGATCACGTTTTCTATGTTTATGATATTAAATTTTATTTCTATATATCTATTAACAATAATAAAAACGTAATGTATTAATTGTCGAATGTGTCTGTCCACTCTCCATCGTCTCCTTGTCTCCTTCATGTCCTCGTCCCTGTCAGAGGACGGACAGGTCATATTCCTGTACGGAGCGGATTATGGACGTCGAGACCGGACGACGTGTTCCTACCGTCGCCCTGAGTCCAATCTCCGAGACGTCCTCTGCTCAAGTCCCACGAGGACAGTGGCTGAGAGGTGGAGTCAGGCACTGACTTAGATTGAACCCTCGTCTTAGATCTGACTTGAGAACAGATGTTAACACCCCTGTGTCCACAGCTGTAACGGGAGGAGCAGCTGCCGGATCAGAGCAGAGAACTCGGTGTTTGGAGATCCGTGTGTCGGTACCGTCAAATACCTGGAGGTGTCCTACACGTGTCAATGTGAGAGGCCGACTGTTAAACACTGATTCAAAATGAACTCTGAGATATTTACACGTGTGAGTGACTCTGATGTCTGTTCTTTTTCAGATCCTGTGTGAACTCACTGACATCACAGACACATCAGATTATTTTAATAGATCCTGTAAATCCTCATTTTCTACTGTATCTGTCTCAACGTAATCAAATCTGTGTATGATCACAACAGGTCTGATTGATAGATCATATTTCTCCTCAGATACAATAATCCATCAGGTCATTGATCTTCAGTTCTGCTACAAAGTGTTTATTCTAATCAAAGCTGTAAATCCTCTGATCTTTCTGATGTCCTCTGTGACACGGGACATCTGTTGGACTAGTGTCCGTCCTGGAGACGTGTCCTCACATGTGTCTCTGAGGTCTCTACCTTCTCCACCTGTTAAAGGTTTCAGTAGTTTGACTCTTGAAGAAGAACAGAGGACGTCTCACCTTGTTAAAGACTAAGAGACAAACTGTGAATATGGACTCTACTAATAAAATGATTGATTTTGTTTTTATTTAATTGTATTTTAATCAATTGAGTTAATTCCCATTAAGAGATTTCCTGAAACCCTTCATCTAAAGGAACTGGTCTCATCTTGATCTTCTTAAACCAGTGATATTAGTTCTGAAGTAATAACGATGATTCTGTGACTGGACTCGAGTCCTGATTCCAGTTTGAATGTAAAGAGAACGAGTCTGAAACAATCCACAGCAACACAAACACAAATAAAGATGAATTATGATCTCACTGCTTCCTGGAGTTATTCATGTCCATTTCTCCTTTGGTTGACCAGTTTACTCTGGCCCAGTATCAGTCACACTGCAGCTGCTACTGGGTACACTGGGTTTGAGTTCTCACCCAAGATCGAGCTGATGGATCTGAAAGAGGTGGAGCTTTTCATGAGGTGATAAAGAAAGAGGCGGAGACAGAGGTCAGAGGTCACGTCCTTTTACTGCTCGACACCAACAGAGACATGAAAACAAGATGAACAGAAAGTGTCTCGACAAACATGACAAACATTAGAAAATGAAGTCAAAACGTCAGACAAAATTATTATTCAATGAATTCCTCAGTTAATCTATGGATTGTTTTTGATTCATTAGTCGTCGACTTGATTTAATCACATCAGAAACATTTTCCAGATCCGGAGACGATCTCCGATTCCTTCAGATCCAAAACCCAGATATTCTCAATTCGTTTATTTCCTTTTACAATTTGTTGAAAAGTGACTGAAACAACTTTAGTCAATGATTTTCAGTGTTTCCTCGTTTCAGCAGCAGAGATGAAGATCTCAGGTGAAACACGCAGATGGAAACAGATGTTTAATGAAACAGATGTTTAATGATCCAGATGTTTAATGAAACAGATGTTTAATGAAACAGATGTTTAATGAAACCTTTTTCTTTCCTGGAGGACACATTTGGCTCGAGGTGTTTTTCTTTCCTCTACATGTTTGAGCTCGTCTCAGACGGGAGGAAGCTGCTGAGCGATGGAAACATGTTGCTGGTTTTTCATGGTGACAGACACACATCAGCTTTTGACTCCGACATGATTCTTTAATAAAAAGGATCTTAAATATTCAAATGTTCCCTTTGATTCAGGCTCAATGTGAAGGACTCATATCGTTTGTCTCCGGAGCCGCGAGGAGCTGGACTCTCTGCTGTTTCCACCAGATCCTCAAACACAATTAAAAATACTGAAGAAGAAAACGAAGGCGACGAAGGTGCAGACGCACAAGCACAAAAGATCCTCAGTCAAACACAAGAGGAAACAAATCTACCTTAAAAAATTACAATATGAATTAAAATGAAGCGATTTCAAATGAAGCAAATCCTCCGTGTGAAGAACAGGACCGGGGGGGGGGGGGGGGGGGGTCGGATTCCGCTCTAGAAACTCGTCTTCACCACGTGGGACGAGCCCTGGATCTACGCTTTGACTGAGAGTTACACGTTTACATATGGCTGCGTATTAATTGGCTAAAACACGAGGATAAAACAAGACTCCGCCTCCAGCTGCAGGACGGTCTCATGCACTAACGACCTCTAGCTCCTCCCCCTCACTGGATGTTTATATCATCATCATCATGTTCTGGACACAGTTCATCAACCTGTTCATCCAGATGCTGACATCTGTTGTGATGTGAAATACACGATGACGTCATGTTGACCACGTGCTGAGCAGGAGCTAGAGGTTGTTATCAAGTCAAGACCGAGTTCAGAGAGCTCCTCCTCCTCCTCCTCCCCCTCCTGTCCTGTCCTCCTCCTCCTCCTCTGCTTCTTCTCCGTCCTTTGTTCAGTGTGTGTCTGTCGTTGTGTAGCCGCCGTCCCAGCGAGGATCCTGAGGCCGTCACACGCCGGCTCCACATCTGTTGGTGAAGAGCTGCTCGACCACGGAGGAGTCGGCCAGCGTGGAGACGTCCCCCAGGTCCCGCTCGTCACAGGCGATTTTGCGGAGCACCCGTCTCATGATCTTACCTTCAGAGAGAGAAGAGGGGAAGAAGGTGAAGAAGAACACATAAAGAGAGATAGTGTGAAAGAGAAGAGGCACGGAGCACTTTCAGAAACTTCTTGATTTGACAGTTTTCTGTTTGTTTTGAGCAGCAGTGAAGCAGCACTCCTCCTCTTCCTCTTCCTCTTCCTCCTCCTCCTCCTCCTCCTCCCTTCATTTCCCTTCCTGTGAACTGACCTGATCGGGTCTTGGGGAGTCCCGGGGCGTTCTGGATGAAGTCCGGTGTGGCGATGGCGCCGATCTTCTCCCTGACTGTGACGACACAGAACACAAAGCACATCAGACTCCAGCTTCCACACAGACACAAGAAGCTCCTCCCCTCACAGGTCTAAGTGGTTGTCACATCTGAGGAGGACCATCGGACCCTCTCTGTTTGAGAAGCTCCTCCTCCCTGAAGACCTCGCTCAGTGGACTCCTCCATGTTCACCTTGTTGTTTGAGTTCTGCCTCCAGCGAGCGGCTGAGCGTCAGTCCGTCGTTGAGCGTCACGAAGCAGTAGAGACTCTCTCCTTTCACAGGATGAGGTCGACCCACCACCGCCGCCTCGGCCACGGCCTCGTGCTCCACCAGCGCCGACTCCACCTCCGCTGTGCTCAGCAGGTGACCTGGAGGAGGAGATGGGATCAGGGTGGACCAGGAGGATCAGACCAGAAGAGGGGTTCTGGGTCAGACTGAACCAGGATCTGTTGGTCTGCACTGAAAACTTTGTCTGATAGTTTGGACCAATCACAGGAGGTAGAGACAGAATTAAACAAAAGAAGAAGAAGAAGAAGAAGAAGCTGCAGTCTTCTTCTCTGACGAAATAATGTTTGAACCACGATGTTGTTCACTTGCTGCATTTAACCTAGTGTTGAGTACTGTAGTACTGTGTAGTACTGCGTAGTACTGCGTAGTACTGTGTAGTACTGTGCAGTACTGTAGTAATGTGCAGTACTGTAGTAATGTGTAGTACTGTAGTAATGTGTAGTACTGTGTAGTACTGTAGTAATGTGTAGTAATGTCTAGTACTGTAGTAATGTGTAGTACTGTGTAGTACTGTAGTAATGTGTAGTATTGTAGTAATGTGTAGTACTGTAGTTATGTGTAGTACTGTAGTTATGTGTAGTACTGTAGTAATGTGTAGTTCTGTAGTAGTACTGTGTAGTGCTTTAGTTATGTGTAGTACTGTGTAGTACTGTGTAGTTCTGTGTAGTTCTGTATAGTACTGTGTAGTAATGTGTAGTAATGTGTAGTACTGTAGTAATGTGTAGTACTTTAGTCATGTGTAGTAATGTGCAGTACTGTTTGGTACTTTAGTAATGTGTAGTACTGTAGTAATGTGTAGTACTGTATAGTACTGTGTAGTAATGTGTAGTACTGTAGTAATGTGTAGTACTGTAGTAATGTGTAGTACTGTAGTAATGTGTAGTTCTGTAGTAGTAATGTGTAGTACTGTGTAGTAATGTGTAGTAATGTGTAGTACTGTAGTAATGTCTAGTACTGTAGTAATGTCTAGTACTGTAGTAATGTCTAGTACTCTAGTAATGTGTAGTACTGTGTAGTACTGTAGTAATGTGTAGTACTGTGTAGTACTGTAGTAATGTCTAGTACTGTAGTAATGTGTAGTACTGTGTAGTACTGTGTAGTACTGTGTAGTACTGTAGTAATGTCTAGTACTGTAGTAATGTGTAGTACTGTGTAGTACTGTAGTACTGTGTAGTACTGTGTAGTAATGTGTAGTACTGTAGTACTGTATAGTACTGTGTAGTACTGTAGTAATGTGTAGTACTGTGTAGTACTGTAGTAATGTGTAGTAATGTGTAGTAATGTCTAGTACTGTAGTAATGTGTAGTACTGTGTAGTACTGTAGTAATGTGTAGTACTGTGTAGTACTGTAGTAATGTCTAGTACTGTAGTAATGTGTAGTACTGTAGTAATGTGTAGTACTGTGTAGTACTGTGTAGTACTGTAGTAATGTCTAGTACTGTAGTAATGTGTAGTACTGTAGTAATGTGTAGTACTGTGTAGTACTGTAGTAATGTGTAGTACTGTGTAGTAATGTGTAGTACTGTAGTACTGTATAGTACTGTGTAGTACTGTAGTAATGTGTAGTACTGTAGTAATGTGTAGTACTGTAGTAATGTGTAGTAATGTGTAGTAATGTCTAGTACTGTAGTAATGTGTAGTAATGTGTAGTAATGTCTAGTACTGTAGTACTGTGTAGTACTGTGTAGTACTGTGCCTGAAGGTGCTGACGCTGGTAGTGGTACCAGCCTCATGTTACCATAGCGACCAGATGAAGGGTACAAACACATCAAACTCATGAAGTTTCAGAAACTTTGATCAAATCAAATCTTTGAGTTCAAACTTAAATCACAGATCCTCTAACGATGAAAGATGAATTCTCTTTTGATCGACTGATTGATTAATTGCCTCTAATTAACCAGTGAAGACCAGTGTGAGGTCAAAGGTCAGGACCGGGTTCTGACCTGAGACGTTCAGCATGTCATCGATCCTCCCAGTGATCCAGTAGTACCCGTCCTGGTCTCGACGGCAACCTGTGGGATGAGAGCGTCATGACTCCTGACAGCCACTAGGGGGAGTGAGAGCAGTGAGGTTCTTCTGCTACAGATAAACAGCTCAGGTCATGTGACTGAGATGTTCTGACTCCTCTCACCGTCTCCAGTGACGTAGTATCCTGGGAACTTCTTGAAGTAAACGGTTTCAAACCTCTGGTGGTTTCCAAACACCGTCCTCATCACTCCGGGCCACGGCTGCTTGAACACCTGTTTGAAGAGCAACACGGACCAGTCAACCTCTGAGACTGGAAACCAGCGGGATCCTGGGAAAACATACTGGTTTAATGATGAAGGTCCTGACCAGGTATCCTTCGCCCGGCCCCTCCAGCTCCTCTCCGGACTCATTCAAGATGGCCGGCACCACTCCGAAGAACGGGAACGTCTGGACGACACAAACAAAACCATTTAAAGAAATGGAAACAACACACAGGAAACGTCTGGTGACATCATGAGGAGCCGGGGAACCGACAGGTCCCAGCTGTCAATCATGACCCAGCTGTCAATCATGACCCAGCAGAGAGAGTCACTCACAGCAGATCCAGGCTTCATGGGTGTTGCTGCAGGAAGAGGAGTCAACACGTGTCCGCCCTGAAAGACACAGGAAAAGGTTTATATCCCAGTGTCATTGAACCGTCTCTCCAGCAGGGGGCGCCACAGCTCCCAGTCTGTCACCTGCTCCCAGTGAGGAAGTGACAGGACAAACGCTCGTCCCTGTCCTTTAACAAAAGACTCTTCACACTCACAGTTTCTGTTTGCCAGAAGGTGTCGACGATGGGACACCTCCTCTCTCCCACCACGTTGTAGTACCAGTGCCAGGCCTCCGGGTTGATGGGCTCCCCCACCGTCCCCAAGACCTTCAGGGAGTCTCGCTTGAACCTGGGGACAGAGACGGAGCGAGAAGGGACAGACACGAGGACTCTTTAAATCTGCCTCCGTGATGTGGACCTGATCAATCCGTTCCCAAAACAAGAGGTCAATAAGAAGACAACCTGACCTTTGACCTCTAGTTACCAACGTCTACTCTGTTCTTCCTGGAGTGAAACTTTGAACTTTCCACACGTTGTTGAAGACTTAACGTTCATTCTAACGATATTCTAATATGTATCACATAGTGTTAATGCTGATTCAAACACACAACGGGACGAGGACTCACTTCTTCACCGGCTCGCTGCCGTACTTCATCAGCAGCCGGATGGCGGTCGGAGCCGTGTAGAACTTGCTCACATGATATTTGTCCACAATCTCCCACATGCGGCTCACGTCCGGGTAGGTGGGCAGGCCCTCGAACTGCAACAGAACAAGGTTCAATGTTCAGTTGAATCCGATCCCGGGTTCCTGTGACTAACGGGTTCTGATTCTGAGATTCACGTTCCATAGGATGAACCATGTGACACGTGAGTCAGCAAAAGATCAGAGGACGTTAGAAACCGATTCTCTGGTATCTGGTCCTCATGACTACACGTGTGGAGCTGCTGGTTTACTCTGACATCACTGGTTTGTACTGGTTTCTGTGAAGGATTACCTCTAGGCTCGTTTGGAGCAGTTAGAGATGAAAGGGTCTTTCCTCTAGTCGCAGTGCATCATGGATGAAATCACAATAGAACAGGAAGTTGAGTCGTCCCACAGCCGGTACTCACCAGCACACTGGTGGCGCCGTTGGCCAGAGGGCCGTAGGTGATGTAGGAGTGTCCGGTGATCCAGCCGATGTCTGCCGTGCACCAGTAAACATCATCGGGCTGGTGGTCGAACACCAGTTTGAAGGTGGTGGCGGTGTAGAGCATGTAGCCGGCGACTGTGTGAAGAACTCCCTGAGAGGACGGAGACAATGTTCCTGAATCTGTGAATCCACAGTGAGCTCAGGTTGTGAGTCGTTGTGTCTCACTTGTGCGTCGTACCTTGGGTTTGCCGGTGGAGCCGCTCGTGTACAGGATGAACAGCGGATCTTCAGACTCGCACCACTCGGGTTCACACTCGTCTGAAGCTCCTCGGGTCAGACTGAGCCAACACAGGTCCACGTCCGGGTTCCACGGGACCTGGGAGGACATTGAATACACAACAAACAGCACGTACACACACAAGACACACAAACATGGAGTCAAACAGAGAGACAGACGGGTAGAGAGGACAAACGTGTCAATACCCAGTTGACCATAATTCTGTCAATCAGAGACTTGACAGAATGTTTCTAACATCTAAACACAAAGTGAAAGAAAGTTAGTTCAACAAACACACAAACGAGCAGAGAGAGAAAGGTCTGGATCCGAGTCACAGTGACAAACACTGAAGGTCATTTACTGTCTGAATAAAGATAAAAACACGTCTGGACCCCCCTGGTGGCTGAGCAGGGTAGGACATGAACCCTCCTACTCCATGTTAGCAGATGGGACGATACATTAATGTTTGTCAAAGATGGTTCATGTCGTTTAAGCTCGATCTCATCATGATGATCTGATGCTTGGTTTTAATTAGTCCTTCTATAAAATGGGCTGCTCTACAGGCTCCGCCCCTCGCACACATGTTCCTGTTTGAACGAGTCGGACCCAACCACCTGCTGCTGCTTCACACACTCACTACAGGACATGAACACACATTTCTTCTGGAGATTTCTTAAGTTGTAGTTTAATCCAGAGAAGATGTGACCAGATAAGGAGAAAACACATAACAACTATAATAACAATAAAGTTATTATTATGTAGTTTAGTTCTGAAGTGAAGGAGCATTTTCATTAAGAAGAGAAAACACTGCAGTCGAGGGTCAGAGGTTAAAACTGAAACAGAACCAGTTCACAACAGAAAACTGTGTTAATCCAACACTTACACACAATTTACATTTTATTCCAATAACTTCAGAAATCATTTAAGAACATGAGACACTTTCCTGATGTAAATATAAATATTTAGTGTGGTTTTTAATTTAATTGCATGTTTTTTGATTGTGTTTCCTTCACCAGCAGCTGGTTCTAATTTCATCTGAATAGAAAAAATATTTTATTCTAAATTCCAGTAAGATTATTTCTCATGTTCGAAAAGTCGTCTGAACTGTAAATAATCAGGAGAATATGAAACTGCTGTTTGGTAAAATCAATAAAGTTGTGACCATTGCATCGTAAATTGTAGTTCAATTTACAATTTGAGGTGAATTGTCCCAACAAGACATTTATTTAAAACAGTTTTTAACAAATAAATGAAAGTTAGGATTAAAGTTTTACTTTCAAACTCGATTTATTGTTTTTACCTTGTTTACAGCAGTAAAATGTAAATTCTGACTGTGGGTGAAACGTTAATAAGCAAACACACAGAGGTTCAGTGGGTTCAGTGGATTCAGTGGAGGGAGGAGAGGGGGATGGAAATACCTGCGGAACAGGATGTGCTTTCTTTATTCTCCCTGTCTGTTTCTCCTGCTGGACAGGAGTGAGGAGAGGAGGAGGAGGAGCAGGAGGAGGAGGAAGGAGAAGTTAATGAGGGAGAGTCGTTATTTAAAAACCCAAAGTGAAAACAAGCAGCGTCCAACTGGTGGAACCAACGGAGAGAAAAGATTTATCAGCTTTAAGGGTTGATTCATTAAAAACATGATAATCACACAGAAAAGACCAAAACTTCTGAATCTCACAGAAAACACACAAACAGAAAAGTTCAAGTTCAGGATCAAACTGTTTGTGGAGAAAAATGAATCTCAGTTTAAATCTTTGTGTTATTGTGAATTATTCCATGAAAAGACCCAGAGCAGCAAAGTGTTGGTAACGACCTACAGACGCATTCTGTCTGTGACCCTACAGACAGTCTGTGAGCCTACAGACTGTCTGTGAGCCTACAGACTGATTCTGTCTGTGAGCCTACAGACTGTCTGTGACCCTACAGACAGGGGAGTGGGAGGGGCTTCAGGCCAAACGCTCTCCTGCTCAATGACCAGCACAAAGGTGGATGTTCCTCCGACTCAACATGAAGTGAACTAAACAGAGCTAACACAGCTAAAATAGCTAAGAGAGCTAACAGAGCTAACAGAGCTAACAGAGCTAACAGAGCTAACAGAGCTAACGTGTAAATGTCCCAGGTCCAGTTAGTCTGAGACGCTCATTGATGGTTCTGGTCTGAAACCACCAGCTTGTTGTGTCCCTGCTGCTGAGAGACGTCCACATGTTGACATGCTGGTGGAGGAGGTGACCTCACACAGAACAGATGTTTCATTAGGTTTCACGATGGGATGATTGACACATGACAGACTCAACTGACTGGTTTCTAACTTGTTGTTTACCTGCAGATCAGGACAGGCTCGTTTGGCCGGAGGAGACTGAGACGTGTCCTCTGCCTCTTTGGACAAGTGTCTCAGCATGATACACTTGTCCAACAGGAAACCCCTGCAGAGACAGACACATGGACAAGAGTCTCTTATCACTGTTTCAGCAGGTACAACTCTGATCTTCAAAACAGGGGAACTCTGTTAAAATGCTGCTAAAGCTTAACAAACATATGGTTAATAATAATAAGCACAAGGAATAACAATATTTTGTAATTGCCACAATTAGACACATGTCATAATGGTGTTATCGTTTTTCCACACGTTCTTGCTTTGTGTACAATGTGTTTTAATGTTGTTTGTCTGATGTAACTTAAAGTTACAGGTTGTGATTGGTACATGTGACTCTACCTGTGTGTGTGTGTGTGTGTGTGTGTGTGTGTGTGTGTGTGTGTGTGTGTGTGTGTGTGTGTGTGTGTAGCTTACTTGTCTCTGCACTTCTGCAGTGCTTCGTCAGCTAAGACCTTCAGGTTGATCAGCTTGTCTCCTCGATAGAACCCGTCTGAGCGATGGAGATTCAAAACGTGATGAAGCAAAATTAAACACTGACAGAACAATGCACTCAAAAGAAATCTAGATATTATATGAATGACACTTTATCATTTTAAATCAAAGTCTGAGAACCATACAAACAATATAAGACATGTAAGTTAAGTGTGTGTGTGTGTTTCCTAATCACAGACCATTAGCCCAGTGGATTAAACAGGTTTCCTCCCCCAGACTCTAGATAATAAGACTGTACTGGTCCCAGTCTGCGAAGTGTCTCTGACCAGTTCAGCCCTGGTGGACGAGCAGTGATCAGCTCCACCCGGGTCTTGTTGCTTGTTTTATCACAGTTTGGATGAAGCCGAAACATAACCGGATTCTTGGGCCTGTAGGAAATCATGCTAAGCTAACTTTAGCATGATTGAGACCTAATATGTAATATTTTAACATATTTAAGGCCTTACCAGCAGAAACCCTGCCTTTCCCAGGATGCATTGCATGGCGGTGATGAAGCTAACCAGCTAGCGAGCTAACGAGCTAGCCATCCTGTCGGTTAAGCTGCGGAAATTATGTTGGAATATTCAGAAAAATAATTCCTGACTTGATACGTGAACGTGAACGATGTCACAACAACAACAACTCAACAAGTCGCTGAAAGTTTATGAACACGAGCTGCTGATGTCATCGCTCATAAACCAATGAGCATTTTACAATCAGCTCTAAATACAAGATTTTACAGTGAACTTGTCAAAACACTATCTGACCTTTTTATGATTACCATATTAAATATATATATTTATATATATATATTCATATTATTTATCCGTCTGTCATTCCTGATCCGTTTCCTTCGATCCTCATTTTTAGTAAATGTTGTAAAGTGTTAAATCCAACATGTTGTTCACACAGGACGAGGTGAAGAAGCTGAACCAGCTGAGGTCAGAACCAGTGGGTCCTCGAGGTCCTGATGGATTCATGTGATTATTGATATGATCTGCAGATGGAAGGTGTTTCCTCCACTGACCTGCGGTGATGAGCAGTGAACACTCAGAGTCCATGATCCTCTCACACAGAGACTCAGCAGAGAAACCTGCGAACTGGACACAACAGAGTTAACACCGTCCTGCACAGGCTGACATGACGTCTGTCACGTGTTCACATGTTCACGTGTCCATGTGTTGACATGTTCACATGTTGACATGTTCATGTAGACGCACCACGATGGAGTGGACGGCTCCGATCCGGACACAGGCCAACATGGCCACCACCAGCTCCACCACCATGGGCATGTAGATGGACACACGGTCGCCCTTCTTCACGCCTGCAGAAGAAACACACAAACACACACACAGGACTTTCACTGACTCAGACACACACACGAGTTACACACAATCAATCAGGAAATATAATAAACTAAAACACAGGATTCTACAAAGACAAAGCTCCTCTGTGGATTAGTGAGTCACGATGAGTCGGTTTCATCAGGTCAGTGTCTGCAGGGATTCGACCAATCCCCTCGGGGCATTGACGTGTGGGGGGGGGGGGGGGGGGGGGGGTCACCTACCCTGAGACTTCAGGACGTTGGCGAAGCGGCAGACGCTCTGCAGCAGCTCCCTGTACGTCACCGTCAGCTCATCCCCCGGCTCGTTCCCTTCCCTGAGGGGACAGAACCACACATGAAGACCCAGCTCCTCCGTCCTCATATGAGTTAGAGAACACTTATTATTATTAATAATAATCAGGAGATGGTTGTTTCCTCTTATTCAAAACGTGCTCTCACGCTGAGCTCATTAAACATTGAGTTGAGTGTCAGTCCCACGACTCAGGAGCTCAGAGACGAGCAGGAGGACACTGAGAGACGAGCAGGAGGACACAGAGACGAGCAGGAGGACACTGAGAGACGAGCAGGAGGACACTGAGAGACGAGCAGGAGGACACTGAGACGAGCAGGAGGACACTGAGACGAGCAGGAGGACACTGAGAGACGAGCAGGAGGACACTTAGAGACGAGCAGGAGGACACTGAGAGACGAGCAGGAGGACACTGAGAGACGAGCAGGAGGACACTGAGACGAGCAGGAGGACACTGAGAGACGAGCAGGAGGACACTTAGAGACGAGCAGGAGGACACTTAGAGACGAGCAGGAGGACACTTAGAGACGAGCAGGAGGACACTTAGAGACGAGCAGGAGGACACTGAGAGACGAGCAGGAGGACACTGAGAGACGAGCAGGAGGACACTGAGAGACGAGCAGGAGGACACTTAGAGACGAGCAGGAGGACACTTAGAGACGAGCAGGAGGACACTGAGAGACGAGCAGGAGGACACTGAGAGACGAGCAGGAGGACACTGAGAGACGAGCAGGAGGACACTGAGAGACGAGCAGGAGGACACTTAGAGACGAGCAGGAGGACACTTAGAGACGAGCAGGAGGACACTGAGAGACGAGCAGGAGGACACTTAGAGACGAGCAGGAGGACACTTAGAGACGAGCAGGAGGACACTGAGAGACGAGCAGGAGGACACAGAGAGACGAGCAGGAGGAGGACACTGAGAGACGAGCAGGAGGAGGACACTGAGAGACGAGCAGCAGGACACTGAGAGACGAGCAGGAGGACACTGAGAGACGAGCAGGAGGACACTGAGAGACGAGCAGGAGGACACTGAGACGAGCAGGAGGACACTGAGAGACGAGCAGGAGGACACTGAGAGACGAGCAGGAGGACACTGAGAGACGAGCAGGAGGACACTTAGAGACGAGCAGGAGGACACTTAGAGACGAGCAGGAGGACACTGAGAGACGAGCAGGAGGACACTGAGACGAGCAGGAGGACACTGAGAGACGAGCAGGAGGACACAGAGACGAGCAGGAGGACACTGAGACGAGCAGGAGGACACTGAGACGAGCAGGAGGACACTGAGAGACGAGCAGGAGGACACTGAGAGACGAGCAGGAGGACACAGAGAGACGAGCAGGAGGACACTGAGAGACGAGCAGGAGGACACTTAGAGACGAGCAGGAGGACACTGAGAGACGAGCAGGAGGACACTGAGAGACGAGCAGGAGGACACTGAGAGACGAGCAGGAGGACACTGAGAGACGAGCAGGAGGACACTGAGAGACGAGCAGGAGGACACTTAGAGACGAGCAGGAGGACACTTAGAGACGAGCAGCAGGACACTGAGAGACGAGCAGGAGGACACTGAGAGACGAGCAGGAGGACACTGAGAGACGAGCAGGAGGACACTGAGACGAGCAGGAGGACACTGAGAGACGAGCAGGAGGACACTTAGAGACGAGCAGGAGGACACTGAGAGACGAGCAGGAGGACACAGAGAGACGAGCAGGAGGAGGACACTGAGAGACGAGCAGGAGGAGGACACTGAGAGACGAGCAGCAGGACACTGAGAGACGAGCAGGAGGACACTGAGAGACGAGCAGGAGGACACTGAGACGAGCAGGAGGACACTGAGAGACGAGCAGGAGGACACTGAGAGACGAGCAGGAGGACACTGAGAGACGAGCAGGAGGACACTTAGAGACGAGCAGGAGGACACTTAGAGACGAGCAGGAGGACACTGAGAGACGAGCAGGAGGACACTGAGACGAGCAGGAGGACACTGAGAGACGAGCAGGAGGACACTGAGAGACGAGCAGGAGGACACTGAGACGAGCAGGAGGACACTGAGAGACGAGCAGGAGGACACTGAGAGACGAGCAGGAGGACACTGAGAGACGAGCAGGAGGACACAGAGAGACGAGCAGGAGGACACTGAGAGACGAGCAGGAGGACACTTAGAGACGAGCAGGAGGACACTGAGAGACGAGCAGGAGGACACTGAGAGACGAGCAGGAGGACACTGAGAGACGAGCAGGAGGAGGACACTGAGAGACGAGCAGCAGGACACTGAGAGACGAGCAGGAGGACACTGAGAGACGAGCAGGAGGACACTGAGAGACGAGCAGGAGGACACTGAGAGACGAGCAGGAGGACACTGAGAGACGAGCAGGAGGACACTTAGAGACGAGCAGGAGGACACAGAGACGAGCAGGAGGACACTTAGAGACGAGCAGGAGGACACAGAGACGAGCAGGACACTGAGAGACGAGCAGGAGGACACTTAGAGACGAGCAGGAGGACACTTAGAGACGAGCAGGAGGACACAGAGACGAGCAGGAGGACACTTAGAGACGAGCAGGAGGACACAGAGACGAGCAGGACACTGAGAGACGAGCAGGAGGACACAGAGACGAGCAGGAGGACACTTAGAGACGAGCAGGAGGACACTTAGAGACGAGCAGGAGGACACTTCACGCTGTCACGACTCATTCACGTCTCTGTCTGTTCCCCAGATAATGGTTTTAATGTGAAGTTCTTACTCGTGTGTGTCTGTGTGTGTGTGTGTGTCTGTGTGTGTGTGTGTGTGTCTGTGTGTGTGTGGAAATAAAAAGTTCACTCAGTTCCTCAAACGTCCAGGAATATTCTGTTGTGAAAATCCAGAAAGTTGAAACGTGTAGAGTTTCACAACTGAGCTGAAGTTTAACAAACGTCCCTTCAACCAGAGTGGGGACATGTCCGTCTTGTTTCTGTGTCGTGGGGACATGTCCGTCTTGTTTCTGTGTCGTGGGGACATGTCTGTCTTGTTTGTGTGTCGTGGGGACATGTCCGTCTTGTTTGTGTGTCGTGGGGACATGTCCGTCTTGTTTGTGTGTCGTGGGGACATGTCCGTCTTGTTTGTGTGTCGTGGGGACATGTCCGTCTTGTTTGTGTGTCGTGGGGACATGTCCATCTTGTTTCTGTGTCGTGGGGACACGATCACAAACCATGAGATGAGATTGTTCCTGTGAGTCGGACACATCATGTGACTCTCAGCTGAAAGGATCCTTTATATAAAATAATCCTTAGAGATGATTTCACTTGTTTCATGAACGGTTCTTATCTTTATCCTAGAATGAGACCTTTATATGTACAGACTATATTTAAATACTTTATATTTAAATGCTTTATATTTACAGACTCTGTCGAATCAGGAGCGGCTTCAGCTGCAACATGACACTTCACCACTAGATGTCACTACATTCTACACACTGAACCTTCAACTGAGGTCAAATCCAGACAAACAGTCATGTTTTTCTGAACCTTCTCTCGTTTATTCATCAAATGGGCCACACACACACACACACACACACACACACACACACACACACACACACACACACACACACACACACACACACACACACACACACACACACACACACACACACACACACACACACACACAACTTGCTATTGAATTCCAGCCAAATACAAAAAGCCTTTGAGAGAAACAGAGACTAAGATCTTCCTGGTTCAGCAGCCGCGAGGGGAAAGTCTTTCTGCTCACGCTTGAGCTGGAGTGGTGTGTGTGTTTGTGCGTGTGTGTGTTTGTGCGTGTGTGTGCGCCTAATGTTTCTTTAAGAGAGTATTTTTGGAGCTGGTAGTGGCGAGCCTGCGGCGCTGAAAGGTCTCTGTGACCCAGTTGGGATTTGCATTCAGTGAATCCCGACACGAGGATAAAGCTCTGACCTTCATGATCACAACACGATATCTGAGCTGTTGTGTTGTTCACATCGCGGCCGTCACACAAAGCACACCAGACAAACGATGGTGGCCCGTTGGTGTGAGTGGAAACATCGGACTGTAAGACGACGGGTCACTGACATGTCAGAATCTAGTTTGTCAGAATTAACGCGGGAAGATTAATTTGTGGAATTAACAATATACAGAGAAGAGATTTTCAGGTCATTCAGAAATTGGGGATTTCTTCCCTGTGATTAATAAGATAAAAAGTTTGAATCATTTGACAGCCCTGGTAAAACCCCTCCCACCAATTCTACATGCTAGTGAGAGTCTCCTCACACGGAGGCTCTAGTGTTAAACACATCACTGCTGCTACGGTCACATGGAGCGTCCACAGCATCTGAGACGAAGCTCGAGAAGACACGTCCTCACAGCCGGGGACAGATCTGAAGTGAGTGTTTCTCATGTTAAGAAGCAGCAGCAGCACATTGTCCAGGTGGGACTCGAACCTCCTCCCACAGCTCTGTGCAGCCTGTAGCAGGAAACCTGCTGCTGTGTGGTTCAGCTGTGATGAAGCTGCTGCAGGTGACACACGTGTTGACACAGGACTCAGTTTGTGGAAGAACAGTAAGAACGTGATCTCTCTGCAGGTTCTCTGGAAGGTTCTCTGGGAGGTTCTCTGCAGGTTCTCTGCAGGTTCTCTGGAGGTTCTCTGCAGGTTCTCTGCAGGTGGAGCTACAGCAGCTGATACAGATTCAAATCTGACTTCGAGCTACACCAGCTCTTTTTGAATAAATGTGTTTCAGGTCAAACTGGATCTTTTGCAACATGTGGTGAAGCTCAGAGGAAACCAGTTGTGAAATGAACATCTGGGGATTTGTCACTTTATTACATCACAGTGTAACTTTACTTCATGTTCTGGGAGGAGACGCTCGTTCTGTCTCATGACATCTGTCCCTCTCTGTCTTTGTCTCGTCCCGTTTGTTGTGACATTGGTAAAGGACGCCTGGAGACATTTGATTTACAGCCCCCCCCACGCAGCAGTGAGGTCGTTAACTTGGACTCGAGCGGTGACGACTCAGACTTTGACTCGGACTCAACTCTGATGGCATCTTACTTGGACTTTGGAGACTGGGTCATAATAGTTTAACTCAATAGGTGGATGGTTATATTACACAGATATGACCTCGTTGTCTCTGGTAATTTGACTCCATCTTTAACCTTTAATCTGTCGTCACATTAAGAAAGCGTCTGAAGGAACACAGTGACCTGCTGCACTCTGTTATCAGGCCACTCCCACACAAGCTCTGCAAATACAACTGATAAGAACGTCTCATAGTAATTTATGACTTTCACACGAAACGTTTAAATCTATGACTCTTTTTAAATCAGCAGCATGATTTAACTATGGAATGATCACTGTGATGAGTTTGTGTTGCTGCACTCATCTTGTGTGTCTGTTTGACCTTTAGTCTTTGTGACTTTACATTTATTCAGATTGTATTTGTCTGGTTGTCGACCGACTTCCCCTCGAGGATCAAACGACTTCTATGGTCTCGTAATTATTTCAACTAAATCTTTTCTTTCACTGTTGTATGCATGTAAAACATGTTTCATGTAAATCACCCTAAACTGCAGTTTATGCTATAACAAATGCAAAATACATACAATTATTTATTGACTAATATTGTAGAAATATAACTGATGTTTCTTATGTGACAATGTGACATTTCATTTACTCTCAAGCATTTGAACGAATGTGTGGAGTTCCTGCTTGAAAATGACTTTTAATAAGTAACCAATGATCACACTGTTCAGTTTTCCTTCTTCTCCCTGAAGAGACTTTATTACTCTGGACTACGGTTGAAATGATTTCATCAACCACTTTCCCTGTCTGTCCCTCCCCCCCCCACACCATTGTGAGATGACTGTTGCATTCAATCACACCAGCTCCCTGAAGAGCCTCGGCCTAGAAGCCGGTGCAGAGTTCACGTCAGTGACACAAAGATGAAGAGGCAGAAAAGCTCCAGGGAAAGAACTCGAGAGTGAAAGTGGCTCAAAGAGGAGGATGAAGAAAAGAAGCAAGTTCAAAATGTTTTCACCAAATAACATCAGACAAGAAAACATGTGAGCAGGATTGTGTCCAAGAAGAAAATGATGCTGCAGATCTGTTGACACGTGCTTTTGAAATCTAACATAGAAAACTGACTCCATATTTACTGCCTCTCCAATAGTCATGATTCAAAGATTTCACTTATTTACCCTGATATTTATAAAAGAGAAGAGAGAGAGAGAGAGAGAGAGAGAGAGAGAGAGAAACGAACAAGAGGAGGAATGTGAGAGAACGGGAAAGACAATGGAGAGAGGACAACTGAAGCTCCATTCACGATCAGTGAGTTAAGGGGGGGGGGGGGGGGTGAATACAAAGAGCAAGTACACACACATACACACGTACACACACGTACACACACGTACACACACACTCACCAGTAGAAGGCCACTCTGTCGCCCAGCTTCCTCTCGTGCACGTTGCGGTCCAGCAGGTTGTAGCTGATGTTGGTCGAGGCTCCTTCCATACACTTCACAAAGATCTCTCCTTTGGTCACGTCGAAGTTGTACTCGAGGAACGGACCCGTGTGCTTGGTCTTCCAGAAGAAGTCTTTGGCGATGTCTCCCCAGAACTCTGCAGGACAGAGAGCGGCGAGAGAGCGGTCAGAGAGCAGTGAGAGAACGTTGAGAGAGCGGTGAGAGAGCGGTGAGAGAGCGGTCAGAGAACGTTGAGAGAGCGGTGAGAGAGCGATCAGAGAGCGGTGAGAGAGCGGTGAGAGAACGATTAGAGAGCGGCGAGAGAGCGGTCAGAGAGCAGTGAGAGAACGTTGAGAGAGCGATCAGAGAGCGGTGAGAGAGCGGCGAGAGAGCGGTCAGAGAGCGGTGAGAGAACGATTAGAGAGCGATCAGAGAGCGGTGAGAGAGCAGTCAGAGAGCGAGGAGAGAGCGATCAGAGAGCAGTGAGAGAACGATCAGAGAGCGGTCAGAGAGCGATCAGAGAGCAATCAGAGAGCGATTAGAGAGCGATCAGAGAGCGGTGAGAGAGCGTTGAAAGAGCGGTCAGAGAGCGGTGAGAGAGCGATTAGAGAGCGGTGAGAGAGCGTTGAAAGAGCAGTCAGAGAGCGGTGAGAGAGCGGTCAGAGAGCGGTGAGAGAGCGATTAGAGAGCGATCAGAGAGCGGTGAGAGAGCAGTCAGAGAGCGAGGAGAGAGCGATCAGAGAGCGATCAGAGAACGATTAGAGAGCGGTCAGAGAGCGGTCAGAGAGCGATCAGAGAGCGATCAGAGAACGATTAGAGAGCGGTCAGAGAGCGATCAGAGAGCAATCAGAGAGCGATTAGAGAGCGATCAGAGAGCGGTGAGAGAGCGTTGAAAGAGCGGTCAGAGAGCGGTGAGAGAGCGATTAGAGAGCGGTGAGAGAGCGTTGAAAGAGCGGTCAGAGAGCGGTGAGAGAGCGGTCAGAGAGCGGTGAGAGAACGATTAGAGAGCGATCAGAGAGCGGTGAGAGAGCAGTCAGAGAGCGAGGAGAGAGCGATCAGAGAGCAGTGAGAGAACGATCAGAGAACGGTGAGAGAGCGGTCAGAGAGCGGTGAGAGAGCGATTAGAGAGCGATCAGAGAGCGGTGAGAGAGCAGTCAGAGAGCAGTGAGAGAACGATCAGAGAACGGTGAGAGAGCGATCAGAGAGCGATCAGAGAACGATTAGAGAGCGGTCAGAGAGCGATCAGAGAGCAATCAGAGAGCGATTAGAGAGCGATCAGAGAGCGGTGAGAGAGCGTTGAAAGAGCGGTCAGAGAGCGGTGAGAGAGCGATTAGAGAGCGGTGAGAGAGCGTTGAAAGAGCGGTCAGAGAGCGGTGAGAGAGCGGTCAGAGAGCGGTGAGAGAGCGATTAGAGAGCGGTCAGAGAACGGTGAGAGAGCGATCAGAGAGCGGTGAGAGAGCGTTGAAAGAGCGGTCAGAGAGCGGTCAGAGAGCGGTGAGAGAGCGTTGAAAGAGCGGTCAGAGAGCGGTGAGAGAGCGATTAGAGAGCGGTCAGAGAACGGTGAGAGAGCGATCAGAGAGCGGTGAGAGAGCGGTCAGAGAGTGGTGAGAGAGCGATTAGAGAGCGGTCAGAGAGCGGTGAGAGAGCGATTAGAGAGCGGTGAGAGAGCATTGAAAGAGCGGTCAGAGAGCGGTGAGAGAGCGATCAGAGAGCAGTGAGAGAACGATCAGAGAACGGTGAGAGAGCGATCAGAGAGCGATCAGAGAACGATTAGAGAGCGGTCAGAGAGCGATCAGAGAGCAATCAGAGAGCGATTAGAGAGCGATCAGAGAGCGGTGAGAGAGCGTTGAAAGAGCGGTCAGAGAGCGGTGAGAGAGCGATTAGAGAGCGGTGAGAGAGCGTTGAAAGAGCGGTCAGAGAGCGGTGAGAGAGCGGTCAGAGAGCGGTGAGAGAGCGATTAGAGAGCGGTCAGAGAACGGTGAGAGAGCGATCAGAGAGCGGTGAGAGAGCGTTGAAAGAGCGGTCAGAGAGCGGTCAGAGAGCGGTGAGAGAGCGGTGAGAGAGCGTTGAAAGAGCGGTCAGAGAGCAGTGAGAGAGCGATTAGAGAGCGGTCAGAGAACGGTGAGAGAGCGATCAGAGAGCGGTGAGAGAGCGGTCAGAGAGTGGTGAGAGAGCGATTAGAGAGCGGTCAGAGAGCGGTGAGAGAGCGATTAGAGAGCGGTGAGAGAGCATTGAAAGAGCGGTCAGAGAGCGGTGAGAGAGCGGTCAGAGAGCGGTGAGAGAGCGTTGAAAGAGCGGTCAGAGAGCGGTCAGAGAGCGATTAGAGAGCGGTCAGAGAACGGTGAGAGAGCGATCAGAGAGCGGTGAGAGAGCGTTGAAAGAGCGGTCAGAGAGCGGTGAGAGAGCGGTCAGAGAGCGGTGAGAGAGCGTTGAAAGAGCGGTCAGAGACCGGTGAGAGAGCGATTAGAGAGCGGTCAGAGAACGGTGAGAGAGCGATCAGAGAGCGGTGAGAGAGCGGTCAGAGAGTGATGAGAGAGCGATTAGAGAGCGGTCAGAGAGCGATCAGAGAGCGGTGAGAGAGCGTTGAAAGAGCGGTCAGAGAGCGGTCAGAGAGCGGTGAGAGAGCGTTGAAAGAGCGGTCAGAGAGCGGTCAGAGAGCGGTGAGAGAGCGTTGAAAGAGCGGTCAGAGAGCGGTGAGAGAGCGGTCAGAGAACGGTGAGAGAGCGATCAGAGAGCGGTGAGAGAGCGGTCAGAGAGTGGTGAGAGAGCGATTAGAGAGCGGTCAGAGAGCGGTGAGAGAGCGGCGAGAGAGCGATCAGAGAGCGGTCAGAGAGCAATCAGAGAGCAGTGAGAGAGCGATTAGAGAGCGGTCAGAGAGCGGTGAGAGAGCGATCAGAGAGCGGTGAGAGAACGTTGAAAGAGCGGTCAGAGAGCGGTGAGAGAGCGGTCAGAGAGCGGTGAGAGAGCGTTGAAAGAGCGGTCAGAGACCGGTGAGAGAGCGATTAGAGAGCGGTCAGAGAACGGTGAGAGAGCGATCAGAGAGCGGTGAGAGAGCGGTCAGAGAGTGATGAGAGAGCGATTAGAGAGCGGTCAGAGAGCGATCAGAGAGCGGTGAGAGAGCGTTGAAAGAGCGGTCAGAGAGCGGTCAGAGAGCGGTGAGAGAGCGTTGAAAGAGCAGTCAGAGAGCGGTGAGAGAGCGATTAGAGAGCGGTCAGAGAACGGTGAGAGAGCGATCAGAGAGCGGTGAGAGAGCGGTCAGAGAGTGGTGAGAGAGCGATTAGAGAGCGGTCAGAGAGCGGCGAGAGAGCGTTGAAAGAGCAGTCAGAGAGCGGTGAGAGAGCGATTAGAGAGCGGTCAGAGAACGGTGAGAGAGCGATCAGAGAGCGGTGAGAGAGCGGTCAGAGAGTGGTGAGAGAGCGATTAGAGAGCGGTCAGAGAGCGGCGAGAGAGCGGCGAGAGAGCGATCAGAGAGCGGTCAGAGAGCAATCAGAGAGCGGTGAGAGAGCGATTAGAGAGCGGTGAGAGAGCGGTGAGAGAGCGGTGAGAGAACGTTGAAAGAGCGGTCAGAGAGCGGTGAGAGAGCGATCAGAGAGCGATCAGAGAGCGGTCAGAGAACGGTGAGAGAGCGGTCAGAGAGCGGGGAGAGAGCGTTGAAAGAGCGGTCAGAGACCGGTGAGAGAGCGATTAGAGAGCGGTCAGAGAACGGTGTGAGAGCGATCAGAGAGCGGTGAGAGAGCGGTCAGAGAGTGATGAGAGAGCGATTAGAGAGCGGTCAGAGAGCGATCAGAGAGCGGTGAGAGAGCGTTGAAAGAGCGGTCAGAGAGCGGTGAGAGAGCGTTGAAAGAGCAGTCAGAGAGCGGTGAGAGAGCGATTAGAGAGCGGTCAGAGAACGGTGAGAGAGCGATCAGAGAGCGGTGAGAGAGCGGTCAGAGAGTGGTGAGAGAGCGATTAGAGAGCGGTCAGAGAGCGGCGAGAGAGCGGCGAGAGAGCGATCAGAGAGCGGTCAGAGAGCAATCAGAGAGCGGTGAGAGAGCGATTAGAGAGCGGTGAGAGAGCGATCAGAGAGCGGTGAGAGAACGTTGAAAGAGCGGTCAGAGAGCGGTGAGAGAGCGATCAGAGAGCGATCAGAGAGCGGTGAGAGAGCGGTCAGAGAGTGGTGAGAGAGCGATTAGAGAGCGGTCAGAGAGCGGCGAGAGAGCGTTGAAAGAGCAGTCAGAGAGCGGTGAGAGAGCGATTAGAGAGCGGTCAGAGAACGGTGAGAGAGCGATCAGAGAGCGGTGAGAGAGCGGTCAGAGAGTGGTGAGAGAGCGATTAGAGAGCGGTCAGAGAGCGGCGAGAGAGCGTTGAAAGAGCAGTCAGAGAGCGGTGAGAGAGCGATTAGAGAGCGGTCAGAGAACGGTGAGAGAGCGATCAGAGAGCGGTGAGAGAGCGGTCAGAGAGTGGTGAGAGAGCGATTAGAGAGCGGTCAGAGAGCGGCGAGAGAGCGGCGAGAGAGCGATCAGAGAGCGGTCAGAGAGCAATCAGAGAGCGGTGAGAGAGCGATTAGAGAGCGGTGAGAGAGCGGTGAGAGAGCGGTGAGAGAACGTTGAAAGAGCGGTCAGAGAGCGGTGAGAGAGCGATCAGAGAGCGATCAGAGAGCGGTCAGAGAACGGTGAGAGAGCGGTCAGAGAGCGGGGAGAGAGCGTTGAAAGAGCGGTCAGAGACCGGTGAGAGAGCGATTAGAGAGCGGTCAGAGAACGGTGTGAGAGCGATCAGAGAGCGGTGAGAGAGCGGTCAGAGAGTGATGAGAGAGCGATTAGAGAGCGGTCAGAGAGCGATCAGAGAGCGGTGAGAGAGCGTTGAAAGAGCGGTCAGAGAGCGGTGAGAGAGCGTTGAAAGAGCAGTCAGAGAGCGGTGAGAGAGCGATTAGAGAGCGGTCAGAGAACGGTGAGAGAGCGATCAGAGAGCGGTGAGAGAGCGGTCAGAGAGTGGTGAGAGAGCGATTAGAGAGCGGTCAGAGAGCGGCGAGAGAGCGGCGAGAGAGCGATCAGAGAGCGGTCAGAGAGCAATCAGAGAACGGTGAGAGAGCGATCAGAGAGCGGTCAGAGAGCGTTGAGAGAGTGGTGAGTGAATGATTAGAGAGCGGTCAGAGAGCGGCGAGAGGGTGAAACCATGAAAACGTGAATAACGTGGAGACGTGCACGAGGCTGTTGCTGATGACACACAAACAGCAAAGTGTGTGTGTGTGTTAGTGTGAAGCTTCTTACACACTGAACTGGATGTGATTTGTAAAGTGATGTTGATCAAGAACATAAATATAAACTGCCACTAACAGAAAGTGCTGAGTCAGGTTTCCTCTCGTTAGAACACTCACTCAGCATCGACACATTTAAACCGTTTATTCCTTTTTTAATGAAATTTGAATGTAATGTGAGAAATTTGTCCCTCACACTCAGTACTGGTTTCTGCACAGGTCACTGGTTTGAACAGAGATGACCTTTAAATGACCTGCCCCCCCCCCTCCAGAGCAGGGTCACGCTGCGTGCAGGTTAACGTGCACGTTTAGTGACAGAGGATGCTGTGATGTTGTGTTCATGCAGCCTGATGGTCTCAGGAAGGTTCTGCTGTCACTTCCCAACTGGGAGTCACACCTCTAACCAGTGCCCGCTTCGTGCTCCCGGCTAACAGGTCATGTTATCCCCGTGCGGGTTGACAGGGGGACGGGTCAGGCTGTGTGGATGTAGCCGGAGAGCTCGCTCCGGGGCCGGGCAGGGACTCACCGTCGGGCCGCTCGATGGAGCTCGCGTACAGCTCCTTGTACCGGTCGAAGCTGGAGACGTGCGCCTCCTTCTTCAGGTCCTCGGACCCGTGGAAGACGTCCTCCTTCGGGGCTTTGTCTGGAATCATGTCGGTGCCTTTTCACCACGATGAGAGACCGATCAGCTGCCGGAGCAGAGCTCCGACACCCGGACACTTCCCCCCCCTCGAGCGGCACAATGAAGCGGTGCAGCTAGCACGATGCTAGCAGCACAGCTCATCCACACTTCCGGCTTCTGCAGCGCGATTTCACTTCAAACTCCGCGTGCAGCGCAGTGAAGTCCGGGTCGGTTCTGCTGCAGCTCCGGGTCAGTGTGTTCTGGTCTGGAGCTGAAGTCCTGCACGCGCACACGCGCGCACACACACAGACACACACACACACACACACACAGACTCACACACACGGTGCCCCGCTAAGCTAACAGGCTAAGCTAGCTCAGTGCAGCTGCAGCGGAGGAGCAGGACGGAGACGAGCTGCTGCTTTAACAAAGAGAGATGCTGGCGGAGGAGCAGTTTCCAGTCCGGACTGGGAGGTTACTGGGAGGTGACTGGTGCTGTTTCCTGGTGTTTCACAGGACCTGGCTGTCCCCGCTGCTGCTGCTTCTTCTTCTTTGTCTCAACTCCAGCAGCAGCCAATCACAGCTCAGGGGGCGTTCAAGTACCGCTGGTAAAACTCTGAATTCACATATTGTTGCGTTCAGGTTTATCCAGTAAAAGTTAAAGTTAACATGTCAGGAAACACAAAACAGAATCTATAAAATATCTTTGTGCCAGTCTTCACTTGGTTCTGCAGCTTGGATGAAGGAAATTAAATTAAACATATCAAAGTCACCATAACAGTGATTCTTCAAGAGTTTACAAATGTAAACAATTCAATCCATTGCGTCACACACACACACACACACACACACAGTAAAAATATGGCAAATCCATTGAGAAAGATTTTCTTAGATTTTCTTAATACTCATAATTTGTTTTCAGTTCAGTTTGTGTTACAGTTTTTGTTTACTACTTCAATGTAATTGAAATTATCTTTAAAGCATCTCTTGATTGACAGCTGTGGTTTCAAAGTTCTTAAAGGAGACGAGTCAGTGAAGAAGAAACTGAAAATAAACACGATTCTGTGTTGACGAGGAAATTCAGTTTTATTATTTTGTACGAAGCTTGATTCCAGAAAATGGATTAAATCAGATTTGAACAAACATCAGAGAGTCAGTGTCACTCAGATGTGTGAACCCTATGGAGAGGTCAGAGGTCAGAGTGATGTCACCACTGATTTGAGTCAAGGCCTCAAGATGATAACATGTCCCATGGTAACCAAGAACTCATGAAGCTCGTTAACACTTTGACAATAAAACACACAATCACTGACCCGTGGAGACAACATATCAAATACTGTACAGCTGATTGTCAGTGATCCCTTAAAGATTCTCATCAGCTGACCAGTCTGCTACTGAGCAACAGCGCCCCCTGCAGCCACATGTGGGGATGAAGTGGTTTTCATATGTAAAACAAAAGTGTATGAATGTGTTACGAGCTGTCATAACGCTGGATATTACCCATGATCCTCTGCTTCCTGGACCAGAAGAGCTGCTGCTGTAACAAATCCAACAAACTTGTTTGATCCAGTTCAGAAAACCTTCGGATCTTTAGTTTCATTTAAACTTTCAGTGTAAATATTCAGCAGCTTTAACTGATCTGTAATCTGTGTGTTGATTATTAAGAGTTGATTATTAACTGTCCAACCAAACGAGACATTTCCTTGTTTCAGCTTTTGATCGTTAGATAAAAACATGAGAAAAATCTTAGACATTTAGTCCATAATAAAATATTGATTAAATGCAGATCGAAATTGATTGATTCAGAAACTCTGGCACATCAGTAGGTTCCAAATAAAATAAAATTGCTACAATTTAACTTTTAGTGAAAATCTGCTCATCACTTTCAGAGAGTTTGCCTTTATGCTGCGTCTGAACTTCAGTTTTGACTTTCAGCTGCTGAGGCAAAATGTAAATAAGAGATTCTTCTAAAACCTGAAATGTGATGAAAAATCAAATCAGCATTATTTTCTAGTTTGGTTTATGAAGATGTGATAGGTCTGAATCTCTCAGCAGTTTTCCTTTGATGTTCAGAACATTCAGAATAAAAGAGTGAACAGAGATCAGAGCAGCAGGTCTGCTCCTCATCAGTGAGGAAGAGGAGGCAGAGACTGAAGGAGGAAGGAGATCCCACAACAAACGACCACCTTATTTTCATGCTGCATTTTCAAAATAAAATAAAGACCACCACAGAGAAAACAAGTGGGACATTGTTCAGACGTGAAAGATGAAATTCCGTCAGCTCCGAGTCCCGAGTCAGATTCTAACAACCGAGCGCCAACATCAAAGTCACAGACTAGAAGATCAAAGACGCTTTGAACTGAAAACACAAAGTTCAAATCCACCCAGACGATGTTTGGGTCAACAGCAGGAAACTAACATTTAGCTACAACACCTTCAGAACGTGTTCATCCAAAGACGAACGTGATGACTGGACCAAGATCTTTAATTTGACAGAATATTAATTTGTGTGTCTCTTTGATCTTTCACTGGAAGACAGGCGCTCTGCCGCGGCAACACATCCGAGCCTTCGTCCAACACATCTCCAACTTACTTTATTTTCAGAACACATTTAAAAACACGACTGTAACAGCACAAACATTTACCCAGAACAGCAGACACAGAAAAGTTAAAGGAAAAAAAGTTATGAAGAATATTTACTTTTGGAAAAAAGTCTTTATGAATAAGGCCATTAAGATAAAGTTGTGTGTTTTACTGTTTGCGTGAAATCAACTCTTGTTCGTTTCTAATCAGATACAAACTTGTCAGAAATTATGATACAAAAACTGGTCTCAAATCAGATCCACAATAAACAATATTAATAAAAAAACGAATCAGGGTGTGGAAGTAGAAAACAGGCGGACGCCCTCAGAGCGGCAGCGTGAAGGTTGAAGGTTCAGATCCATCACACTTTGTTTTGAAGTTGCAGTGATGGACCTGGAGAGGCGAGCGGCTAGAGGAGCAGCCGCAGTGCGAGCTCACAGTGTTCGTCAGGTGGCTGCTCTGGATCCCTTCATCCGGGCGGAGCCCGTCAGATTTGTGTTATTGGCAAGGGGCTGATCAAAGGCCACTGGTATCAAACAGTGCATTTTCCTTAAAACAGACTTTTCCAAAAAGACAAAAACATATGAAAACAATCATGCAGTCTCTAACTTTATTTTAGCACTTTCTTACTAAACATTGGCGTGTTGCTCAAAGGCCACCGCCTGCAAAGCTCCAGAAGCCTCTTCCAGGGTCGCCCGGAGGAGTAAGCCACTTTCCTGGTAGAAGGAATCACACGTTCTCAAAGCGTGAAATGTGAAGCGGGAGCGTGTGAGCGGCACAAACACGAGCTGCTGCGAGGAAACAGCAGCTCCAAAGAACTGAGCTCTGCCGGGGGGGGGGGGGGGGGGGGGGGGGGGGGGCATCAATTTACGAGCATCAATTTACAAAAGCTCATTTGAAGCTGAACACGACAAAATCAACACGGAGAAAATTCATCACAGGTGGAAAAAAGGCCGAGAAGAACCCGCCTGCTGCCTGGTCACAGACCGGACCCCGAGCCCACAGGTTCGATTCCTTCATATCTTCTACGTTTAACTTTCTGCAAACTGCTCATCCAATGATACTGGACGTCTGAAATCACCACCAGCTGGAAAGATTGCTACGATCGATATTAAACTCAGCTTCTGTGGGGAGTGTGGGTTTTCCCCTCATTATTTTCCAAATTAATAAACTGCATGACGGGGGGGGGGGGGGGACCACACGCAGCCGGGGACGTCTGGGACAAAGTGGTCTGTGACTCGACAGCCGAGTTAGTCATGTTTGATTTGTTTCAAATGTTTTAACACACGCACACACACAGAACATCACTGTTTATCACATGGACTTCCATTTCTAAAGCCCGATATGTAAATCACTATCTGGTTTGGGGACGGTTGGGATTCCAGGAGAGGGGGGGGGGGCAGCTGTGTGGAGAGCAGTGGCAGTGACCGAGGCTCGATTGTTGATAACTGGTCAGAGACCTTTCGTGGAAGAGGGGAGGAGCTGTGAGGAAGACGTCCGGCAGGTTGGGAGTCAGGTTCAGGAAAGAAGAAGGTGGCGAAGATGAGGGGCCACAAATCCAGATCAGGTTTGGTGTCGGATATAAAAACCAAACCGGGCGTGAGGAAGGATCTCGTTTGTGGACCAGGGCGTCAGAGACAAGCTGCTTGTAGTCTGGAGCTTTAAAACTCCTCTGGCTCCTCTGACTCCTCAGCATCAGGTATCACAAAGCCATCCTATGGAGAGGGGGGGGGGGGGATAGAAAGAGATAGAAGGAGAGAGAGAGAGATGAGAACCAGAGACGGTTCAGCAGAACCAGTATTTCCTGGTTTATGCTTCAACATCCAGCTCATCAGTTAATAAGGTTTGAGTTTTAAGCTGTTTTCAGACCTGCAATGAAGTCTGAACACGTTCCTCACATGTTCCTGACATGTTCCTCACATGTTCTGCAGGTTCTGCACGCTCTGCAGGTGAGAACAAATGTCTGGGTCAGTTGCTCTGGATATTTTCTGGAACTTTTCCCATTAAAATGTGAGAAACCAGCAGGAAAACGTCCAGAGCAACTGAGCGAGTTGAGGTTTCCGACACATGTCACGTTCCCTCACTAGTCACTGCATCAGTGGTGCTGTGTGAATGATTTAGATCATACATGTTGGATCTCACAGGAGACAGAAATGGTCACTAACCAATCCTTATATCCCATCATGCATTGCAGCATTGAAAGGAGGAAACATGTCGGACAGAGGGCTTCTTCTTTTTCTGTTACTTCTGCTCTTTGTCAAAAATATTGGTCTTCAGAAACAACAAACCATTTTATTTATACACTTAGATATAAATGCTTAAAACGTATTAAAGTATTAATAGTAAGTTTAAAATAAACACTACATGAATTCTGGGAGTGTCCAACGATGATTTCAGACACAACCTGGTTCTCGGCTCCTAAAGCAGCTCTCAAACCAATGACAGTGGGTTGATTCTCCAGCTTACGGTCTTTATGATTCATATTTTCTTCTGATCTAGAATCAGTGAAGACTTGAGCCTCAGTAAACGAGCTGCAGGACATTCCTCTGGACATCAGCAGGAACATGTCACAGAGCCACAGTCTAAATAAAGCTGGTGATGCACTTTATGAGTTCTCTTACCTCAAGTTCAAACAATGTTCACCAGGAAAACATCTCTAATACATTTTTATATTTGATCAAACCTTCGTGCAGAGGTTTAAAGAAAAAAGACTTCACTGAACTGGACTGAGATCTGCATTAGACTGAGGAGGACACTGAGGTTCACTGACTGGTTCTTGAAGCTCAGTGTAGAACCAGCTCAGAGTTCAATATGGAGACTCGTCCATTTACAGACATGTGCTTATGAACTGCTTCACGTGCTGCCGTTTGAATTTTAAAACAATGTGTAACTCAATCTTAAAAATGAATGAGCATCAACATCTTTATTCACAGAAGAGACTCCAGCCGGATGGAAGCAGGAACTCACGTCTGTGGCGTAGAGGATGTCGATGATCCTCTGAAGAGTCGGGTCGCTCTCGCCTTCCTTCTCCTGACAGATCAGCTCAATGTTCCGCAGCTTTCCAAAATAAAAGTCTCTCTCCTTCTCCATGTCTGAGTAGGTGGACCTCAGGATCTCCAGCTGTGGACAAACTCTACATTACTCATCGTTTCTACTTCTGACTTCATGTCTCCAGAGACTGGTCTGGATTTAGAAAGTTCTCCTTTCTGTCCAGTGGTGCGCTCACCTCGTTCAGGAGCTCCGTCCTCTCTTCATCACCTCCTCCCATCGCCGTCTTCCTCACGCTCACCGGAGCCAGCTTAGGCGCCACCTTGGCGACGGGTGGCCTCTGAGGAGCTGAAGAGACACGTGACAGAAGATCGTTGAAAGACGGAAGCTACACAAACATTCCTCCTCACATGGAGACTCCCTGACCACACCCACCTGGATTCAAGGCCTTCTTCGGGGGTTTGTTGAAGGCTGAGGTGGCGGCGTTGGAGGAGGACACGGCGTCCTGGCCCTGCCTGGCCTCCACCGGATCGTATTCCTTCCCATCGTAGTTGGCATCAAAGAACTTTTTAAACCACTGGACGAACTCAAAGTTGTCCTGAAACTTCCCCTTCACCAGTTTGTCCACTGGAATGATCTGAAAGAGCAGAGAACCAATCAGCAAGAGGTTGAGAGTTGCTGAGTCATCGTTTCCAGCTCAGTTTCTGCTCGTCCAGACTAAAGCACCGGACCGAGTTTACAAACTAAAACCAGAAACTTATAAAACTTCTTCATTGAGCGACACTCAGAGCTGAACGGACAACAGACACATCAAAGAGTTGAAACCTGAAATACTCTGAGACTAGAGGATCACAGATCATGACTCAGCAGGTTTCTGAGCCTAAATACAAATCATGTGAAAGAGAAACTGACCAACTACCAATGAGTCTGTGTAGAAATAAAGAACATGAACAATGTTTCTGCTGAAACACGCACGACAACATGAAATCAAACAAATACTCAGGACTGGAGGAAACTGACATCACACAATACACACACCTTACATGTGAGACCACAAAGTCCACATCAAACACACAATATGTAAATATGAACACACTGATGTTCTTCTGTGTGACAGATTTCAAACATCCAGAGTCACGCATAAAAAACAAAGGACCGACAGGAAGTGGCTCATGAATAAATTACAGCAGCAGAGGAAACCAGGGGAGCAGGACACGCCCTTCTATCGTCTGTTGACAATATCAACACAATGTGAAGTTATTACTAATTCAACTGGTCTTCTATTGAAAGCCTGTAATGATGAAGAGGAGCTTCCACTGATGAAGACGTGACGTTTGACTTCTTTTCACAGATCAGCAGCATCCTCGCCCCCCCACTGACCTGGGGTCAGATCTTTATAAGGGAGTGTGTGTTGAAGTAAGGATTTATTTGGATATTGAGAATCAGGAACATTTCATGGAATCGGTAACGACTACTAAACTTTTGGTATCTTGACATCCTTCATCAGAGGTGAGCAGAAGCTGACATTTCATTCTCTATAAAGATTAGTTTTGTGGGTGTGTGTTATCACGTACTTTGTCAACTCCCATCTTTTTGAAGGAGACCTGCAGAAGCTTGAAGTTGTGGATGTATTCGTGCTCCAGCTTGGCCCCGAACTTCACTTTCTTCAGAGGCACCGAGTTGGGGAACAGCATGTCCATGAACTGGCAGTAGGCTCCACCTGCGGCAAAGACAGACCATGAAACCTTCAGTTCTTCAGAAGGTTGAAACAGTCCAGTCGTTCCAGGGCCTGAGTATTACTGGGCGATATGAAAACGACCTGACTATTCATATTCATATTCATGTTGCTGGATAAACTGGGCGTCGCCTCTTCTGCAACAAAGAAGTGAAAACACCTGAAGCTGGTGAGAACGATTCGCTGCAGGAACCTAAACATCAATACATGTGCTGCTGCTCGGGGCGTCGCCCTGACCTCATGTGGGCGTCGACCTGACCTCATGTGGGCGTCGCCATTTCAGCCACAGGTGCGGTTCTAGTCGTATTATCATTGGCTGTTTGTGTTGTCTGTCAAAACACGGATGGGATGAGTTCTATCAACGTGTCTTTAATTTCTATCCAGGAAACGTTTCTATCGCAATAATAATCAAAGAACAGAGGAAACCAGCAGACGTCTTAATGATGCATTCTGAACCCATTCCATGAGCACTGTACTGCCTGGCTCAAGGGCTGATGAGCAGTGAACAGATGTGCACCATCCTCAACTACTCTGATAATCTGAAGAGCACATTGGAGGGAAGTGAAGTCAAACTATGAGTTTCCTTCTTCAGCTTCCTTGCAGTTGATTAATAAAGTTATGATTAATCCATCCATCTCAATCCAGTGCACCTCCTCCTACGTGTGACCAGTGACCTCACAGCCTTCGGTCAGGAAATTAAGTGTTGAGCTCATTTCTGATTCTGGAAATAAAACTTATACATAACTACATCCATACAGAAGATAGAGGCTGTAGATGATTATTATTAAGCTTTTATTTTGTAGTAATATCTGCCTCTTATGTTGATATGAACTCTTCAACTGCAGAAGAAACAGAAGTTGACTAATCTTCCCGTCCACCTGGGACTAAGTCTCCGTCCTCCTCTGCTCTGACCTTCTCATCCCACTCTAAGAACCTGAGGATTCAGATGTTATCTGCAGGGCTACGACACCAGTACACACAGGAAGCTGGGTGTGGATCCCAGTAGAGACGTGTCAGCAGGTCATGAGTCAGCTGGTGTTACACTGTCGGGGCCTGGTGCACATTAAAACAGATCCACCTGTAAACCAGGGCTCTGTTCAGGAGTCAGCAGGTTCATGGGTCCTGACCCCGGGTCGAGTCCCTGACAGCCTCATGCAGGAGGTTGTGATCATGTGACTCTTGAGAAAGAGGCAGAAGGAGCTGTATCACATCATATATCCAGAGCTCTCATACTGGTCTCACCTGTGCACAGCATCTCGATCTTGGTGAGGTTCATCTGTAGAGACTCATTGATCCAAACCAGCATGTCATGGCGACTCAGGTTGTCGCTGGTCACTGAGGTGGAGTACACGTTCACAGCCATGGTCGCTCACGTGCTGCCATGGAGGAGACAGAAGATATGAGAATTATTAACATTTACAAGAGGACAGTTGGTCTGCTTCACCAGTAACTGTCGTATCATCAAAACCAGTACAGACACATGTTCTCCCAGCATGGCAGGTGGCCGAGAGTCGGTTTGAATCCTGGTGTCATTCTCCATGAGGAACTTTTCACTGGTTTGTTAAGAACCATGACTGAGACCTGAGCCATGCACAGCAGAGGCAGTTATTACTTCATAATAAATCACTCATAAATATCTGTCCAGTTAATATGATGTCTTTCATCAGGAGCCAGTCATCAGTCCTCTGGAAACATGTCCACAGTGAATCCACTCACACCTCGTTGTGTTGGAACGTTAGAACAATGACGTGTTGTTCAGATTTAAGAAATAAACTCACAAAGGCTTTTATCTCTGGACAGTGAGATCTGTGAATTCATCTCTAATAAAACATTTTGAGTGACTTATGATTTCACTGGTTCATCTCTTTTGACAGGAGACGTTCCATCAGATCTACTGGTGGATTACTGTTAACGGTCCTGTAGGAAGAGTGTGATACTGGTGACTGGTGGAAACAGAACAGAAACCAGTGACCTTTGGCCTCTGGTAACATCCAGGCTAATAAAGTCCCAGCAGCAACAGGCCACGTCCAGGAGCCTGGAGGCTAGCGTTAGCAACAGCTAGCTCCAGAAGCTAGCCCCGTCCGCTGCAGCCTAGCTCCCGGGACATGCAGCTTAGCACGCGGCTACTGACCCGCAGCTACTGACGCGCCCGCTCGACAGCTGACGGCCAGTTGTCAGTTGCGCCCTAATGGCGACGGACGCTGAGCGCGGACTAGCCCCGCGTAGCTGGCTCCACACCGGCTACCGTGAGTCATGAAGCCCCCGCCCTGAACCCGGAGCACCGCGTTAGCCTCAGTTAGCTTCTCATGCGACAGACTTTTCCATAGAGTCCGGTTCTCCGGGTTCCTCAGCGACCACCGGAGGCTGCTGCACCCGAAGAACCGTCGCTGTTCCCCCGCTGACTCTAAAGGGCGCATCCCGGTCCGCTGCTGGCGAGCTAGCATGTTAGCTAGCAGAGCTTAGCCGCCTCGCATTCCGGCTCCGTAACGGGACCGGGGAGCAGCCGCCCTTACCGGGGGAGCAGGTGCACTTACCGGGGGAGCAGGTGCACTTACCGGGGGAGGAGAACCGGTCACGTCTCTCAGACACGAAGATGTTTCTCTGGTGTGGGAGCGAGTCCTAAAAAGCCAGTGGACGCTGGGAGGACGTTAGCGGCTCTGATGGTGGAGCTGCTGCTGCTTCTGATGCTGCGACTGCTGGTTCCTCTTCCGGTTCCTCTTCCGGTTCCTCTTCACCGGCAGCGGAAGAACCGGGTTCATGACGTCAGCCACGACCTGCTCAACGTGACAAGAAAGTCAAATAAAATATTGAGTCAAAGTTTAAAGTTTATTGTCAAATTCACATCGATCACATCCATCAGTCACTGGCTCTTACAGCCACGCTCAGCATATCACAAACAAGCAAAAAATAGATATTATAAAAAATAGAACAGCCAAAATTTAAAATAGAAGTTTAGTGCAATTATATTTAATAGTGCACTTATGTTAAGGTGCTGGTTTAGTGGAGTTACTGCAGATTGGAGGAGTTTAAGAGTTTTAAGTCCTGGGGGATGAATCTGTCTCTGACCTGGTGCTGCCGACCCGGAGGCTGTGGTACCGTCAGCCAGACGGCAGCAGGAGAACAGTTCATGGTTTGGGTGATGGGGGTCTTTAATGATCCGGCTGCTCTTCTTCCTGCACCGCTGGGTGTAGAGGTCCTCCATGGATGGTAGCTCCGTCCTGGTGATGTGCTGGGCAGACTGCACCACCCTCTGTGGAGCCTCACGGTTCAGGGCGGTGCAGCTGCCAGTCAGGAGGCTCTCTGTGGTGCACCTGAATCCTGGAGTCCATGTGGAGCCTCCGCTGCCTGGGCGTCTTCCTGATGGAGTCTGTGTGGTGGGTCCAGGTCAGGTCATCAGTGATGTGGACCTCGAGGAACCTGAAGCTGCTGACTCGCCCCCCCGTGGTCCTGATGATGGAGAGGGGGGCGTGTGCCAAAGATATGAACTGAAGCTCAATGGAATGAAATGTCACGGCAGCAAGAAATTAAAATACAATAAAATAAAATGTGAAAATGCAAGAAAAGTCAAATGTGCAACAGGGAGAAATTAAATCTAAATGAATGAAACGGAAGATATAGAGCTGCCCCCCCCCCATAAAATTTACCCCAAATCCATGAATTAAAAAAACTCTAAAACAGATCAACAAATAAACAAGTGAAATAAAGTTCTGAAATTTGTTTTAATTGTTTTCTCTTGCATTGGTCCTCAACACAACCAAGTTAAAATACAATTAAAAACATTCTGTATGCAAACAGTCATACATGTAACCCTAACCCTAACACATGACTAGTATCTAGAGCAGAGACTAAAGTCTCAGGCACCACAGACGGTACAAAACATTATTCACATTTTTGGTTTTGGATGATTTGTTAAAACTGTTGTACTCCTTGAATTATATGTTTTTCATTGTCATAATGATAATAATAATAATAATACTATAGACACAGTAAATGAGTAATCAATAATAAGTATGATGCAGGAGGATTTTGGCCATTTCCTACTCTTATAGCATCATTTAGTGTTCGTCTCTTTCAAGCTACGGCTGGAAAAAGCCCAAATAACAGAAAACACACACATAAAAATCAACATTCACAATATGGTTAGTTTTGGATCCAGAAATGGAGAAATCAGTTTAAAAATAATGATTTAACATTTGAAAGAATTGCAGTTGTTCTTTTCTCCTGGAAACAACAGACGTGACTTTCAAACGCAGCAGCAGTGAACAACAAACCTAACACACACGTGCTCTCTTAAATATTGATAAAAACATTAAAATGTCCAATGTAGACACTTTTATAATCTCACAATATTCAGGCTATAACTGACTACACAAACAATGAAGATGGTTTTGGACCCAACAGGCTCAGAGGAAATCAGATGAACAGAAGAGGGAGAATAATCGGCCTTTTGTTTTGGATCCAGCACAAAGAGCCTGATGTGCAGAAACTACATGTGTGACATGAAGCAGGAGCCTCGAGGGAACCGCAGACTACAGGAGCATCAGGGAACCACAGAGGAGAGGCTGTTTGTGAGCTGAGGAGAACAGAGGAGACCCTTTATCCTCCAGCTCTCACTCAGACACACACACACACACACACACACACACACACACACACACACACACACACACACACACACACACTATCTGAGGAGCTTTTCTAGAGTGGCTGGAGACGACTGGGGGGTGGAGTAGTCGGAGGGGGAGGAGTAGTCGGAGGGGGGGGACTCGTAGGGGGAGGACTGGGCGGTGGCGAACTGGGCGGTGGAGGACTGGGAGGTGGCGAACTGGGAGGTGGATGTGGTGGATGGGTTCCAGAGCTCCTCACAGGCAAAGTAGTCCTTGAGGGGAGCGAAGAGGTGCCGGATGACGGGGACGCACCAGGACTTCCCCAGCACCTTCTGCCTCTCCTGCCGGCTCATGTTGCGCACGTCGGTGTAGTGTTTGGGGAAACCAAAGATCCTGGAGACCAATGAAGGAGAAGGAGAGTGTTAGCTAGACCCAAATGATTTCATTCTATAAGTCGGGTGAATCAAAGAGAAATGGTGACGTGTTACAGTTCTTATTTCAAACACCCATAATTTGTTCCATCCAAATATAGTCAGTGGACTTCTGGGACACAACATGGTTCTAAGGTATTGACCTTGTTACTACTACTGAGTATGGTTTCTCGTTCCAGGTGAGAGTGAGTCTGAGAGGCACCAGGACACAGAGACAGAGCTGTGGGTCCAGGCAGCAGGTCAGAGGAGCGTCAGGCTGAAGGCTCCACTGGTCTCAACCTGCTGTGATGTGTGAGCTGTGAAACACAGGCTGAGGATCGCAGGGTAGCCGCCTGCCTCCAGTGATGAAGAAGTTCACGACCACATCAACAGCTTCACGTGGACATCACCATCATGGTGACACCATCACCATCATGGTGACACCATCACTTCATGAGAGTGAATTCGCTTGTTTGTCCTCACAGTCTTTGTTGACGATAGCTTAGCATTTAGTAGCTTTAGCAAACACTCCATCCTTAAGTTTAGTCCAACATGTTTTAGCATTCTGGCAATTCTCACCAACACACCCAGCCAGTCCTAATCCCAGTGTAAGAACACCTACTTCTCCAGTTCAGTGATCCAGAGGTTGTCCTCTTTCCCGTTGTGGAGGACAGGCAGCAGACTCTGGCCTTTCCCCTGCTTCAGAGAGTTGGAACTGGTGGTGATCGTCCTCACCTTAGTCACCTGAACTCAGACGATGTCCAGGAGAAGACAAATGGGTTAGGGTCGGATGGTAGAGGACAAGAAGCAGAATAAGACTGAAGAGGGGACTGACCCTGGCTTCTCTGCCGACCTCCAAACAGTCCTGGAGACTCAGCCTGTCGCTCTGAGACGCAGCCATGGGCCTGACGGGGAGAAGCAGCACAGACACGTCATCTTCCAGACGAGGCACCATGCACATCATAGTGTTGTGGTGCTACTTATATGACTCTCTAGTTTTACTACAGCTGCTACAGTCAGTGATTGAACAGCTCTAATTCATAATGAATCCATCTCCGACCTGCTCATCCCCGGGATGTTTCCCCAGAAGTTACGAGCTCTGTTGGCCGGGCTGACGTTGACTGCGTTCAACTGCACCGGGTTGCACTGTCAAAGATCCAATGAGAGGAAGCTCCCTGTTAGTCAGCCATCCAAACATCTGAGCTAAAACCAGCAGGGCAACAAGGACTGGGGGGGGGGGGGGGGAAGAGGAGGAGGAATCGGACCGAGGACGAACCTCGAGGAAGCGACAGATGTTGAGTTTGTCGTGGGTGTTCATGAAGACCACGTTCTCAAACAGCCAGAAGAACGGCCGCGGGTCTTCGTCTTTGGGCTTCAGCAGCTGGAGGAGGCGGAAGAAGTCAAAGAACAACCGGCCGGAGCCCTCTGCAGGAGGGACCAGGAGAACGAGGAGGAGGAGAGCAGGCGAAGGGTTAAACATGATTCAATTCAACCAAAAGGTCTGAATGAGGAAGCAGCTTCTTTCCAGATGGAGTCAGGGACCGTTTGTTATTATTAAAAATGATCAGATTCGTACCATAAAGTCCTTTTCTGACCGGGTTGACGATGGAGAGGTCGTTACAGGGGCTGCCACCGATCAGCAGATCAAACTGACCCCACTGCTCCAGCTGGACCGGCACACACAACAAAGGGTTACTATTGTTTTTAGCCGTTATATATATTTATATATATATATATCTGTAGATCTGATTTTATTTGTTCTACCTCTCCTAACAGTCCTCCAAACAAAACAGCAAAAGATGAGTTAGGTAATCATGTCATGTGAGTGAAAAGCACAATTTTAAACAACAAGAAAGTGTGTGTGTGTGTGTGTGTGTGTGTGTGTGTGTGTGTGTGTGTGTGTGTGTGTGTGTGTGTGTGTACATACATGCTCCATGGTGATTAAGCGGGCGTCACCCACATGGATGATCTTGTCATCGTGGTGGACGGCTGCCACAGCGATGGAGTCTTCACAGATCTCTGAGGCAAAGTATTTCTCCACTTTAAAGCCGAGCTCCTTCAGCACCAGCAAACCTGAAGAGAAACCCAACGGGCTTACACTCTGAGGTTCTAACACATTTCTCTCAGAGCAGGTCAGAGCAGAGCAGAGAGGTCAGAGCAGAGCAGGTCAGAGAGGTCAGGTCAGAGAGGTCAGGTCAGGTCAGAGAGGTCAGGTCAGAGAGGTCAGGTCAGAGAGGTCAGGTCAGGTCAGAGAGGTCAGGTCAGAGAGGTCAGGTCAGAGAGGTCAGGGAGGTCAGGTCAGAGCAGGTCAGGGAGGTCAGGTCAGAGCAGGTCAGAGAGGTCAGAGAGGTCAGGTCAGGGCTGAGCCCCTGTCTTCGATGCCAGAGGCTCCAGGCGCTGACTCACCGGTGGCGATGCCATCGAACAGCGACAGCACCCTGAGTGGCTGGCGCTGGTTGGCGGGGATGGACGGGTAAACCCGGTGCGGCTCCTACTCAGGGAAACACAAAGTGACAACTGAGTCGCTGTCATCAGTTATTAATGGAAGATAAAGTTAAGTTCATGTTTAAAAATACTTTTAAAAGCAGTGAAAATGTTTATTTTATGATCTACTGCTGCTGATATCTGATCTTAATAGACTCAGGTATTAATATTTGTTATGATATAAAAGTTGTTATTTTATGGTTATTCTGTTCAGAAGATGCTCATTTAAACAATATTCTAGATATTTAAAGTTATGATGCATTTATACTTTAATTTGTCTTTACAAATAAGTTTATTTTAAATATATATTTATCTAGATCCAAGGTGCATCCATATGTTTATTCTAGAAAGTCAAATTTAATACAGAAATGTCTGAAATGTAACTTTTAAATTAAATAGAATATGAAAAACTAAATTGTTCAAGTTAAATAGTTAATAGATAAAATTCTTATTCAGTAACAGACTGAAGCTACGATACAAACACTGAAATGAAAGAGTCATGCCGTCCTGGTTGATGAAGAACTGATCAGTTATCAATTAAAAACGTCTTTCTCCGTTTTACATCATTTTAAGTTGAATACTTTAGGTTTCACTCATTTCTGATGATTTACAGGAAAAACAATGAATCTAGAAACTAGTTCATGATGAAAATAACTTGTAGTCGAGTCCCAAAGGCAAATTCTTACAGATTCACTAAGAATGTAAATCATGAACAAATGATCCCCTCATTGCAGAGTGAAGATGAATCCTCAGACATTGATGGTGTGTGGTACAAGTGAAACTGTAAAACATATTAAACTCATGTGGTATAGACAGGGTCACGGTGAGGAGCACTCACGAAGGCCATGGCGCTGTTGTTGGCGAAGACCTCCTGGACTCGGATGCTCCAGTCCTCCCTGGGCATCAGGGCGCCGTGGGCCCGGTGCGGCTGACACAGGAAGCAGATCCACGGGTCCGTCCGCTTCAGCTTCTCAAACGTCTCCGGACCGACGAGGACGTTCAGACAGTCCTCACAGAAAGACCTGAGGGTGGAGAGCAAGACATCTGGACTCGACACTCCATAGTAAACATCTGTAGAGCAGGTTGAGTGTGAGGGCGGACCGACCTGCAGCAGCTGTCGTTGCCACACAGGATCACCTCCAGGCCGTAGCAGCAGATGGTGCAGTACGACTGATATCCGTCTTCATCGTACCGATGAAGAGTTTCTGTGAAGTTGAGCTGTGGAGACATGGATCAGAGGTTAAGGAACTCATTGACTGTGTGTTCCAGCAACATGGAGGTTCTGACTCGGGCTGAAGTGGGAGCACGGTTTGTCCCAGTCCAAGTGACGACTGGTAAATGTGAAGAGACTCCCTGAAGGCGGATCCCATGACCTTGACCTTCCAGACCCCATCAGTTTAACCTTGAGTCCCCAAATGTCCTTAACATGTTCTAGAGGCTGAAATGGGTTGAGTGAGGTCTCAGCTCACGTTTATACCGAATGTGAAGAAATCCCTTTGAAGCAGATCTCAGAGGTTTGAGTTCAGAAGATCAGACTGTGGGGTCACAGTGACCTTTGACCTCCACAGTCTGATCAGTTTATCCATGGATCTAAGTGAATGTGTCTCCACCACGTGTAAAGTGTTCTTGAGATATGGTGTTCACAACAATGTGCTGGACGGACGACATGAGAACATCCACTAGGGGTCGCCAGAGGAGTGGGACATAAGAATGCAAGGAGCTTCAGTTCGACTGTCTGATCCACAGTGACCTGGGAGGAGTCTTCACTGAATCACAAGAGATGTTCATGTTCCTTACTTTACACTTTAAACAGAGGCTTCCTTTAAACAGAGGGTGGGACATCGCCACGCTGTCTGAGCCACAGCACAGACACAAGCCTGCAGACACACAGAAACACAGATGGTGTAAACAGGACTGTAATACAACTGAATGATTGAGATGAATAAACAGGAACAGTTTAGAATCAAGTCTTATTAATCACCTTCGATGTCCAGTTCCAAGTCTGTGACCCGACGAATTGTTTCCTCTGCAACAAAAGAACATTGATATCAACGACTCGATGGTTTGTGATCAAACTCAAGTTATGATCCTGTTTCACATCATGTGTCTGTTTTGAGTGGAACACACACACAGACAGTGATTTCCTCTCAGTCACATGTTACAGGAGTGTTTGTGGTGTGACTCAGATGAACCTTGAGTGACAGGTGGAGTACCTCGGAGCTGCTGGTCCGGCTGGGTGTAGACGCTGGGGCCCTTGTTGACCATGTTGGTTTTGATGGAGCTCCTCTTCTCGGAGGGCACATAGTTCGGTGATGTGTCGTTATCCAACTCACTGGACCATCGGCTTTTCTTCCTGCGTCCCCTCCCTCTTCTCAGCTTCGCCCCCCCTCCCTCCCACTCATCTTTCTCTCCTTCCCATCCCGCTGCCCCCCCTCCTCCTCCTCTGGATCCCTGCTCCTTCACTCCCCCTCTGGTGCTTTTCCCCACAGAACCCACTCCTTGCTCCCCCGACAGTCTGGTCAGAGACACAGAAACTTCTTTCATCCCCGATCTCAAGAACCTCTGGGGAGAGGAGGAGTTAGAGAGCTGAGGGGAACAGGAGGCCACTGGGAAGAGGTTCTTCTTCGCCATTGGCCGGTTGGTTATTTCCCCATCACCTGGACAGAGGACAGGCGAACGTAAAACCATAGCATTCAAAACAGTACAGAATACTTACCACCATATGTGCAATGCATAGAAATCCATTGATAGGATGCAGATTACTATCTGACTTCAGCCTTGAAACAACCTGAGTGACAGAAAGTTTTATGGTTCACACCATATGTCTCCATCATTAGTAACTAATGTAGAGCCTCAAATAAACATCATTTCTGATAAATCACATAAAACTGTGGCCTCAACGTCTCCAGCTTATAAACATGTGTTCAATCTGTAACGTCTTTATGAAACTGTGCATTATGTAAACAGTGGACAACTAAAGCAACACTTATATTCACTTGACTAGGATTTGAATGGTGATAACATCACAGCTCGTCCACAGAACAGTAAAGTCCTTCTGTTCTTATACTGAAGCTCCGGGGGAAATCACAACGACTGAATCCAGCAGAGCAGCTTCATTTCTCAGATTATCAACCAGTTATATATCGGTAATAACTAGGGATGAGCGAGTACAGCATTATCTGTATCTGTATCTGTATCTGTTAACCATATCAATTATCTGTATCCGTATCCGTACTCGGAGTGGGCGGGGCCTAACCCGGAAGTGGGTGTGATTTAACCCGGAAGTGGGCCGGGTTGTCTTGAAATGGGCGGGGCTTTAACCAGTATGTTATTTTAAGCATGCAATTGATATGGGTTGATCAGAAATTGTTATATTTATTGCTGATTAGAAAACTATTACAGGACAGCATCAGCATTGAGCTTCAGATCAATGATTTTGATCACAATAGCAAACGAACTATTTACAGAACAAGTTTTGTAACAATGAATACAACACATGCTGTTGCAATTATGAAGTGAAATGTAATAACAAGTGTTTTCATACTCAACATAACTTTCTTTTTTAACTTTGAATTTTTTAAAATTTATTTCCACACCAGGTGTGTGTGTGTGTGTGTGTGTGTGTAAGTGAGTAAGAGAGAGACAGAGAGAGAGAGGGGGAGTGTGTGTGTGTGTGTGTAGCTTAATTTGTAATATTTTTTATACCACTACTACCTAGAACTTGTCAGACACTCAGTGCGTGAAGTAAAATAAAACTGGTTAGAGCCAACTGACGGTTTAAAAAAAGTTTAAACCGTTAAAGTAAAAAAAAAAAAACTGTTTAAAAAAAAAAAAAAAAAAAATCTCCGACAGGCAGAGACGCAACGCGAGTCGCTTTCTACCAGCACCACGTCTGAACGAACCCACGTTTAACAGAACTCTACTGGTTAATAAGTAAGTACAAACTGAAATAAAAACAAACTTCAAGCTGAAGAAACCCTAAACGTTAACGGAAAAGACCCGCGAACCTGAGTGACTGAGAGACAGAGAGCTGTTCTGTGAGTGAGTGAGCAGAGCGCTGTGTGAAGGGGAGGAGCGCTGTGACGCTGTGTGAGGATTTACATTCAGTCCGAGCACAGATATTGACTCGTATTACTCGTATAATACTCGTGCTCGGCAAAAGTGCTTTATCCGTACCGGATACTCGTTTCAGCCGAGTATCCGGCTCATCTCTAGTAATAACACAGTTCATCTATCTGGGCTCGTACTCAGATGGTCGTACCATTTACAGAAGCCGTTAGTATGAATCCGTCCGGTCCTGTGGGTTGAAAGCCAGCGAAGGCCCAGTCTAACATCTGGATCAGCAGCAGGTCCCGGTCCTCGGGCGGAGCAGGGAAACGTTTCCTACAGCGAAGTGCAGCCTCCTGACAGACAAGGAACACGAGTCAGTCACACTGAGGTCCCTCAGGTCACTGGTCCAACACATGGAAGCAGGTGAATCTGTCAACCAGCTCAATGGTAGAGACAGAAGCTGCTTCCATGGACTGTATCTGTGGTTTATCTGTGGACCAGTGTCCCAGCACTTCCCAGTTGGTTTCTTTCAGAAAGCAGAGAGACACACAAACCTCCAGTGACAGGAAAATGGCTTCTTTGTAGGTGGCGTGTGTGGCGAAGGAGCTGGAACAGAAGTACTCGCCAAAGGCAGCAAACGGCTTCAGAGTCAGCAAACTGACCTGGGATCAGAGCCCAAAAAGAGGAGTCAGAATAAAAAGAATACACATCTTTTAAGGATCAGTTACTCAGCAGGTGGTCGTCGATGGGAAAGAACAGGATATTCTACCCATTAAAAAGAAGGAGGGGAAAAGTTAATAGTGTTGTAAGCTTAGTACTACTCTGTGTGTCTGTGTAGATGAGGCTGGTATGTGTGTTATGAGTATAAACTCAGATTCAAACTCAGACTCAGATTCTAAATCAATGCAAAACGTCAGGACCTCACACACGACTCACTGTTGAGGACATCTTCTGTCCCAGCCACTCCACCGTGCTCGTCCCTGGAAGCAGCTCCTCTGATCCACAGGACGCGAGGACGGCCGGCCAGGGATCATATCCCTCCACCAGACCCCAGACCAGGGGCCTGTTCGAGTCCTGCACAACACACAACACATGCTTAAGCATAACTACTGATAGTTCTCCACACTTTATGTATATTCATAGGTTCTTAAAATGTCTCTCTCTTGGCTGATTCATGAGTTTAATAGAGGAAACTATTTTATAGAGCCTCTAATCACAACAGAGATAATGTGTTGGTTTCTTTGTTTCTCTGTCGGATAGTTTTTTAATATCCAATAAAAATGCCAATAATTTTCTTGATTAACAGTTTAATCTCTTTGATGTCAGTAAATAATAACGACGATGGCAGGTCAAATCATGTTGTTAATAGATCCCAACCCATTTGGATTCTTGGAGGCCATGCCGACGCCGATATTATTGAGTAAAAAATGATGACACCAATATTTTAACCGATATACAAATATCTACAAATGTTAATGATTCCTAAGATAATGATTCAAACCTTTATGACAAAGATATACAATAAGGATTTGATATTTCACAGTTTAACCTTGAATTCTAAAAAAATAAATGTTTTACAAACGAAGTTAATATGTATGTTAATAAAATTATCAGCAAAAGTAACACATCACATCAGCCAATTATATTGTGCGATTAAGAAATGTCTTGGCTTGTCGTTTGTTGTTCTGTTCGACCTCACCAGGAATCCTGCTGGTTTGGGGGGTTCGCTTCCTGAAACCTCTTCTTCATCTTCATCATCACTTCTGTCCAAGACGTGGAAGATCTCTGCCTGTGGACTTGGTTCGGCTGGAAAACAGAAACAACTCATAACTGAAATCTGGACTCAAGAGTTTTACAATAAAATACATGGGCAAGACAAAGAATGGGAAACCTTTGGATTCAGCTGCTTCACTTCATTAATAATAATACAGAAACATCATCTAAGCCACAAACTGACAACTGCACTGAATCTGCTCAATAAACTGTTTTCAGACATGAATTCTGGATTAAATGTTGTCCGGACACTTTGTCTAGTTTGTGTTTCTGAAAGCAAAGTGAAGCAGCAGCAGGTTGTCGGGTCCGACTCGTTCACACCAACAGGAACATGTGAACAACTGACTGGAGATCAGTTCCTGACTGAAAGCAACACCTGACTAAGTGCAGATGATCAGTATATTCTTAATGTCTTACCCTTGGTCTTTATTAGCCTTCTGATCTGAGATGGTTTGGGTTCCTCCCTGACTTCAACCACATCTGAGAAAAACAAAAACACATTCACATTGATCATTATTAGAAACAACATGTAGATTTGCTGCTGTGGTAGATGCATCTGGATAATAACTATAACTTGTGTGATAATGTCCGTCCTCTGGAACCCGGTCCCCTGAAGGTCTTACCAGAGGAGTTATCGGTGTGGTCGGACTCCTCCAGAAGAATGATGTGTTTGGAAGTCATTCGTTTGTGTTTGGCCACAGAACTGAAACCATCATCAGATGAACTCTCTTCAGATGAACTCTCATCGTCCTCCTCTTCTCTCCTCATGCTGCCACGACCCCACGGGACGGGAAGCTTCCTCCGGCGGGTCCCCCTCCCTGGTTGAGGTCCGGGGGGAGGAGCCTCGGTGCCGTCGAACGCCTTGAGACAGGAGAACAGAACCCGGGGCTCGGTATCACATGGTAGCATGCTAACACTTCCCATCTCACACTTAACACAAGGTTTATCTGAGGCGGATGTTGTGCTGATGGAAGGTCATTAGTGCTTTAGTCCAAAGACATAAAGCAATGCACACGCTCAACAGCTGATGGCGCTAGAGATGAAAAACTCAGGGGCCCAACAAAATGATTATTGTGAGAAAAACATGAATGTGTAAAACAAATTTCCGTGATGATCCAGCCAATAGTTATGTTGCAGATATTTTATGGAACATGTCAGGAGGTATTAGAGTTCGGGAGGATTCATCCTCTGTGGACCATGAATAACATAATCTCAGCTTTTAACACTCACCTGAGAAAACACCTGTTTCCTGCTCAGAGAGCCGGGAAGAGCCAGGAGCGTCAGGAGGAGTCTGTGCAGAGTGGAACCCGGGCTACTGCCGCTCAACATCTGTCCACACAGGGAATTCTTCCACAGACATCCCATGTCAAACACAACATGTCTACAGTCAACGCATGTTTCATTCAGTATCAATTGAGAAACCTCTGAACACTCTGTTTACCTCTGTCCAGTGACAACCTCCTGTGCTGCTCGTCCCTTTGTCCCTCAGCGTCTTAATGAGACGGAGGAAGTCGAGGGACAGCTGATCCGTCTCTGGAGATCCGGCTTCACACAGACCCAGCTGAACTCCCAGCCGCGACACCCCAACTCGGGACAACTGATTGAACTGAAGAGGAAACACACAACATATCAATGTTATTATCAAACCCTTATGACAAAGAAAAGTCATTGAGCTTATAACAGTTATACTATAAACTTTATCATACATAAAAAGAAAACACAAATACGGCCAAATATATGGAACCTGAATTAAGAAAATTTAAAAAAGAAAGTAGAATGTAGTTTGGATTAGACTAAACAGAAAAGTCTGAAGGTCTGAACCAAACAGGACAGGAGTGAACATCTGACTGGTGCTGGTTCAAGTTCTGAACTGAAACGTACCAAAGAAATGAAGCTTCTTACATGAATGTTCTCTGGGTGGTTCAGCACGGTGTTGATGTCCCTCAGGGTCACTCGTCCCAGCTGCAGAGGGACACTCAGCCCTATACTCCGTAGCACTGCTTTATAGAAAGTCACTGCAGCCTTCAGGAAGTCGCTCCTCTCCTGCTCCCCAAGGTCCACGTTAGCAGTGGCCGACATATAGTTCATCGCATTGGAGCCTAAGTTCATCTCTGATGTGGGGAGCAGATCCCCCTCACCGTGGAGGAGATAAAGGTCGGGCCTCCTGACAAAGCTCTTAGCATGGAAGGGACAGAAAATGGCCGTTGCATAGAACTGAATCAGAGCAGAGGTCAGCCTCAGCTCTGCCACGGCGTCTGCTTCACCTTTCTGCTGAACTCCATCAATAGAGCGCAGGGGCGCCAGCGACTGGCAGAGGAAGATGAAGTGCAGTTTGACTTTATGGTCCATCAGCTGGGTTCTGATCCGGTCAGTCTCCGCTGTTCCCCTCAATGACTCAAAATGCTTCACTAGATCCGTCCAGCTGCCGACCATGTTCCCCACCGTGCGGATGAAAACTAGACCCTGTGCAGAGACGGGCTGCGATGAGTTGTAACCAGCAAACAGCTCCTTCAGACTGTCATCCACAGAGGGGTGGGTGGAGCAGTGCTGGTGGATGTCTCCAACAAAGTCCACCACGTACGTGAAGGAGGCAGAGAGCGCGGCCTCGCAGGCTCTTCCCGCGATGCCCGGGAGGCCGCAGAGCGACACCAACCCCGGGCTGAGGCTCTGCAGCTCGGACTCAAGCACCCGGCTCAGCCGGAGGTCCGGAGCGTTGCAGTAAAACACAGAGAGGTTGGACAGACAGAGGTTGGATCTCTTCAGCGTGTCAAGCAGAAGGCGTGAATCAGACTGTACTGCGTCTGTGCCTATCTCCAGATCCACTGATGTTTGTGGCTCAGCGGCATCCACACTCATCTGCAGAGTGCACAGCAGCCGGACCACACGGACCCCGGAGCTCTGGTCAAAATATCCAACCAGGAGGACGCTTGAGCTTTGTCCTGCATCCAGCTCGACCCCCATGTACAGGTAGAGGCAGAAGGGCGTGAGGGAGCAGGCCTGGATGGCGTCTTCTGGGGGGGGCGGGTTTAAGATGGCAGAAAGCGAAGGCCCAGATATATTAGAGTGTGTTCTTGTGCTGAAGGTTGAATTTGAGTCCAGAGTCTCACGTGAGACTTTCCTGATGAAACTCTGCAAAGCGTTGCTGCTGCAGGGACTCGTGTCTTCACGTCTCCTGTCCTCTGCTGCTTCTGTTTGCTCCACTTGCTCCTTCTCCTGTGCAAACGGTTCTTTCTGTAGTTTCACCATCATGTCTGAGTTCTGCTCCTTCGTCACATTCATCATCAAATCATCATCGTCAGATATCAGCACCACTTCTGCTGCAGACCTGTTTGGATTGTCTCTCGGCTCTTTCCCTTTTTTCCCTTCCATCTTCAGAATGATCTTCAGTTCCCGACGAGGAGTCTTGGAGGAAAGATGATCTGTGAGGGGAAGAAAACACAGAGTGGAATCTAAACACACATGGAAGCCATGACAGCTGATCAAACTATGGTGAGCCTCCTCAGTCTTGGTGATTAATGCCACATGTTTATCTATGGATATCCACTGCTCCCACCTGAGTCAGCAGGAGTCATCCTCTGTCCTCCTCTGGCCTCCAGGGCGTGATACTCCCGGCCTTTGTTGTTCTTATCAAAAAACAGCTTGAACCACTGGAGGAAGGTCAGAGCCACCGTGGAGTTCCTCTTCATCAGCGCCTTCTCGGGGATGTACTGCAGAGACAGAGGAGAACTCAGAGAAGCTTCACAAATCTCTACTTGAAAAGAATAACCCTCTCACAGCATGAAACAACTCACAAAACACACAACTTTTATATTTAGAGAAACTTACTCGTACGACTCCAACCTTTCTGAATGCAGCTTGCATTAAACTGTAGTTGTGGATAGAATCCAGCTGATCATTGCTTTGGAACCGGACCTTGGAAAGATCCAAAGACCCAGGAAACAACAAGTCCATCAGCTGGCAGTAAGCTGCACCTGGATACAAACACACAGTCATTGTGTCAACTGTGTGAAAGGCCGACATCGTGTGTGTTGTTGCTGCTCTACAGATCAAATTGGTGAAATTGCATCTCCTGAGACATCTCTCGTCTCAGAACAGAAATAAACTTGGTCTGCAGATTTAACAGGAAACACTTGGAAAGAACGTTTAAACCAAAAGCTGTAAACTATGGAACATGTGACTAATTTAATATGTAAACTCCAGTGTGTAAAACCTAAAGATGGGCGACTATATTTAGGACCAATTATTCTCCTCTTCAACATGTTCAGTATAGACCAAATATCAGAATATCGTCTTACTCAACAATTTCATGCGTTTAAAAAAATGAATGTGCACTGAAACCTGTCAGTCTTCTTCTAAAATAGAAAATAAAGAGCCCGGCCCTGAAGGCTCAGCTCACCTCAGACCCTCAGACTAACCTCCGTGCCGACCTACCTGTGCATACCTGCTCCACCTTGGTGAAGCGTGTCTGTAGCGTATCGTTGAGCCACGCCAGCAGCTCACAGCGGTTATATGAATGTATATTCACTGCTGCATTCACTGCCACATTCACGGCCATCTCCCAACACGGTGCACAGAGCTGCAAAGATAAAAATACATCTACATTGGAGACAGAAACAAAACACTGATCTTCATCTGTGGCTTTGAAAACACATCCCTGACACAAGTGACAGAACATGTGAGAAAACACAGAAGCATTTAGCACATAGCAAATATGAGCGTTCACAAAATATGATACTCCCACTCTTCAGACATGTTGATAAAGTGTATGACACTAGAAACAGCTCTGAACTCAGGAGTAGCCCCAAAGCACCGCCCCACGACAATTGACTGCTTCCTGTTGACTGTGTGTGTGTGATACACTGCTTCCTGTTGACTTTGTGTGTTTGATTCACTGCTTCCTGTTGACTTTGTGTGTTTCTGTGTGTGTGTTTCACTGCTTCCTGTTGACTGTGTGTGTTTGATTCACTGCTTCCTGTTGACTGTGTGTGTTTGATTCACTGCTTCCTGTTGACTTTGTGTGTTTGATTCACTGCTTCCTGTTGACTGTGTGTGTGTGATTCACTGCTTCCTGTTGACTGTGTGTGTTTGATTTACTGCTTCCTGTTGACTCTGTGTGTGTGATTCACTGCTTCCTGTTGACTGTGTGTGTGATTCACTGCTTCCTGTTGACTGTATGTGTTTGATTCACTGCTTCCTGTTGACTGTGTGTGTGATTCACTGCTTCCTGTTGACTGTGTGTGTGATTCACTGCTTCCTGTTGACTGTTTGTGTTTGATTCACTGCTTCCTGTTGACTGTGTGTTTGATTCACTGCTTCCTGTTGACTGTGTGTTTGATTCACTGCTTCCTGTTGACTGTGTGTGTTTGATTCACTGCTTCCTGTTGACTGTGTGTGTTTGATTCACTGCTTCCTGTTGACTGTGTGCGTTTGATTCACTGCTTCCTGTTGACTGTGTGTGTTTGATTCACTGCTTCCTGTTGACTGTGTGTGTTTAATTTGCTGCTTCCTGTTGACTGTGTGTGTTTGATTTACTGCTTCCTGTTGACTGTGTGTGTTTGATTATCTGCTTCCTGTTGACTGTGTGTGTTTGATTATCTGCTTCCTGTTGACTGTGTGTGTTTGACTCACTGCTTCCTGTTGACTGTGTGTGTTTGATTTACTGCTTCCTGTTGACTGTGTGTGTTTGACTCACTGTTTCCTCCTGACTGTTTGTGTTTCTGTGTGTGTCTCATTTACTGCTTCCTGTTGACTGTGTGTGTTTCATTCACTGCTTCCTGTTGACTGTGTGTGTTTGACTCACTGTTTCCGCCTGACTGTGTGTGTGTTTCTGTGTGTGTCTCATTTACTGCTTCCTGTTGACTGTTTGATGCGCATCTTTAACTTCCTGCATGGACGCGAACGCAACCATTGGATGACGCCGCCTCTGCACCAATCACAATCAAGTGTGGGAACTTCTGACCAATGGGACCCGCGCAGACGGGTCCTGAAACCCAGCTGACTCTGGATCAGATCGTGAGCAGTGGTTTTAAACACAGTCTATATGCCACACGCGGATTCAAAGCAGAACAAACGGATCTCAGACCCGCTGAGGACAAAGTGAGCCGGTTTAAGACTCTGACGAGACAACGTGTGGACAAACAAAGAATCGAACCTTTCACGTGTGTTAGCCGGATGCTAGCTTCGGGAGCTAACCGCATTACACAGTTTACACAAACACAACGTGCGCACGTTTCTACAGATCAAACTTTTAGTGAAACACAACGAAACGAACAGAACGAGGCAGATTCCAGAAACCACGTGAGACTCGTGAACAAGCTAACTCGAACGTTAGCTAGCTAGCTGGTTTCACGTGCACACGCGTTTCCTGTGGGGTTTTAATGAGGAACTACGTGAATTCGTGTTGTAATGAACGGGACCGAGCCATTAGCCGCGGTGGCTACATGCCGCTAGCTAACACGTACGTGAACATAACGCTAACTTTAATTCTTACAAATAAACCTGCGTAAAAACTGCGTGGTGACGTTACCGTGCGTGTGTGCTCACACGGTGTGCGTGTTTGAAACACTGCGAGTTCACATTAAACCTAAACAAGTATAAATGAAGTTGTTGTTGTGCCACTCACCGTCTCTGCGTCGGGTCCCTGCGGGGATTCAAGCCCCGGAACCCGGCTCCGCCCCCTGGGGCCCCGCTGGTCCCTCCCCCTGACCCGGGTCATCCCCGCTCACCACCGTGCCCTGTTTAACCCGGGTCCTGTCTAACCCGGGTTAAGAACACATCACTAAACCTCATTGTCCTGAATCAATAACTTCATACGACCACATGCTGCTTTACCTGTCTATTTCCTGGCTAGCTCTGGAGCTAAGCTAGCGCCCTTGTTAGCCGTTAGCTGTTGATGCTAACAATGCGCTGAGTGTAATACTCTCATTCTCAGGATTGAAGGATTTAAAGTTCTGTAGTTTCGTGTTTTATATATTTGTCTAGAAAACGAAACGTCACCGTAACGTTTAAACACAAAACAGTTTCCCGTTTGAAGCTAAGCTAACGCCGCTAGCAAACATGTGCACGTTAAAACAAGCATTCAGATTTTCTATCACTTTCATATTTACACATTCATCACGAAAACAAAGCCGAAATATTTAGTTCTACTAATTAACTACGAATATGACTCCTGCAGTGGCTGCTGGGAATTGATAACGTTTGTGTGTAATCACAATGTTCCTGGTGGTATCAGCAATGAACTCATAAATATTTATAATAAATGTTTATATGAATTGAAACTTGATATAGATATTGAGATAGGTAAAATTAGATGTTACCATGTTAATTCACGTTAGTCACCAGCAAACCCCTGATTGGCTGGAGGGACGTCACATGGGATTTAATGAATAAGTGCATATTAATAATAACTAATTATACATTTTACCAACAATGCTGATTATTATTTGAAATTTATTCGAACAAATGTACAAACCAGAGTTTATAAAAGATTTGGTTCAAACTGCAGCTGAACGGACGGAGACGAAGACATGAAGCATAAAAATATAATACAAGAAGTTTAGTTAAATAACAAAGCCACAGCTTCTCTCCTGAGTTCAAGAGTTTGATGTAAGAGAAATGTATTAAACACAATTTGATTTTATTCTTATGATTTTCTTTACTAACATATTAATGGATTGTGTGTATTGTTTTCTGCCTCATTAAAAGTGATCAACACGTTAACTGTCACTAAGCTGCCAGACTGTCACCATCACTGTCTTTATTCTGCTCTATGGCATTTTATATCTTTTATATCTCTAGTTCTATATCTTGTGACACTTACATCTGCCAAAACCATAACTTTATAGGCTATTTGGTCTTTCAATCACTGTAAACTTGAATCATCTGTATCGTCCACACCTCCACTAGGACACTCGTCTTTCCAGGGACGGCTCTGTAGAGGTTCTGGTGACTTGAACCTCACTGCAGTGAACTTACTCTCATGTTGGGATACTGGACGCCTTCATTTCCCCTTAGGATCCATAGAGTAGCTCTATATGTTCCTGCGACATGGAACAAACCAATAATGAAAGTGATAGCTTCCATTCGTATGACCTCTGACCCCAGGGGGGGGGAGTCTTCAGATTGAGGCTCACAGGTGGATCAGTGTCTCAAACAGGACACGTGTCAGAAGATTTGAGCAGCAAGCTGTTTTTTATTGGGTAGAATTATATACATGTGGCTATAGGAATTACACAAATATAAAAAAAAGAACAGGGTTTCCCTTAAAGAAGTATAAAAATAACAGAATCTGATCTTTTCAAATGCTTTTGCACTTCAGATTCATAAAAAGCAAAATAACAAAACTGAAAACAGAGACACAATCCTCCGATGTGAATCTGATAAAAGATAAAGCACAAAACAACTTTAGAGAAATAAGTAGAAACTGTTCTCAGAAGACTATGACACACGCAAATGGTTTACATCTAAATAACAAACTATGTAAACAGCGATCGATTAATGTTCTATGTCGTGTTATAAAATAAAAAACTTCCAGCAAGCTTTGAACGGTGTTAATATAAACTGTATCTTCCTAATATACATAAAGTCTTAAAAGAGCAGAACTAGTGTCCTGGTTTCATTAAACCTCCCACGGGTTCATCAGTGTTAACGAAGCATGTAAACAGTAACTTTCACTTTTTAAGAAAGACAGCTACTCGCAAAGAACTAAATAACTTGTAAACTTTCTATTGATACAGTAAACAGAGCACTGTGTAAAAAACAGTTCCAGTGATAACAAGCTAAATATAGTTATATATACATACAGGTCACATGTGAGCAGAACATATTCACAGCACAGAGACACTACAGGACGATGCACAGTCGTGTCTGAGGTAATAACCGTTACTTTAATCTGGTGACAATAGAAACAAATCTTCCAGTTTTTAGAACAACCTCAATATGTGAAAGGTGGACGCCATGTTTCAGTGAGTGAGGTCACAGTCGGTTCCTGGTTAACACCCTGAGGCCTTCAGCCGGAGAAACATGGACCAGGCAACGCAAACTGATCCTGGATCCTCAGTCGATAACTAAATGGTTTCTTCTGGGAATGGATGAGGGTGATAATTACGTGGCATGATGTAAACAGACCCAACACAGAAGCTTGTGCACCACACGGACCTTAGTGAAGTATCTTCTGAGGGGTTTTCATGGCAGTCCTTTAAATCTTTAGTCTTTTTGAAACTAGAAAAACTTAGAAAAAGTCGTCAGTGCTAGTTTACAAAAATATAGTTTTTTCAATTTCTGGAAAAAGGTTTGAACTAAAGTGCCGGACTCGCTCGTGAGGAGCCGCCGGCCTCCAGCCATCACAGTGAAGCTGCTTCATCAAAACAATAATCAAACATCTACAGTGGAACAGAACCACTCTGTTTCCCAGCGGTTTGAAACGGTTGATAAAAGACAAAACCCCCCCCACATCTGTTTTTGCGTTGGCTTTGTTTCAAGTATTTGTGTGTCGCTCAGGGAGACGTCGCCGTGACATTAACACAACTCAAAGTTTCACACTATCTACACAAAAACACTCAATAAAACCTTTAATAAAAGTTGTTTTTCCTCTTTCACAGTATTTCTGTGGCTAAGACTTGTGGGATTTGTAGTTTTGGTGAAATTGCCGGATCATATTTAAAATAGTGTTAATAATGCTGAGACTCGTGAAACAGCAGGAGACGTTCAGAGACGTCCAATAACTTTGGTTCAGGTCGGATTAAAAGTTTCTTCAGATTAACATCAGTGTTGATAAAACCTTGTGATATGGAGCCACTTTAAAAGTTGTGTTAAATTGTTTTCTATTTTCCTACAACTAAGAAGTGTTGACATCTTAAAAACGATGCCTTTAAGGAAATCTAATTTTCTAAACGAATGGAAGGAGTGAGCGTCTTCTTTCCCTTTTTTACCCCCCCCCCCCCAGAAGCGACGCTCCATCCAGACGATAACGACGGCTGCACTTTGACCTTTGAGCCCCCCCACTGGATATGGTGACCCACCCCTCTTCTGTTTGTGTGTTAGTGTGTGTTTAAGGCTGCTGTGGACTCTGAGGAACCTCCTGACTCAGTGAGATGTTAGTGGAAGCATCACACCGTGTGGTCACAGGTGGTGTCGGTCTCCTGGTGTCTATTCACAGGCGTAGTAATCTTTGAGCGGGGCAAACAGGTGCCTGATGACAGGGACGCTCCAGGACCGGCCCAGGAGCTTCTGTCGGGCGCCGCGACCCATGTTGGACACGTCTGTGTAGTGGACAGGGAAACCGAAGATCCTGCAGGAGAAGAAGAAGAAGAAGAACGTTACCATCATGCTGCTGTCAGACCTTCACTGAAATCCACAGGTTCTGTCTGTGAGAACTGATGTCTGAGTCAGTGTCTCTGGACATGTTCTGGATCTTCTCCTGCAGCCTCCTGGTAAAATGTGTGTAACATGTCAGAGTGAGTCCATGTGAGGAACCAGCAGGACAATGTGTGGAAGCTTCCCAGTGAGCGAGTGGACGTGTTGATGAGGTTTCTAACACGTGACGTGAAACTGAAGAACACAAACATCTCAGGATGAAGAAGAGGAGCCGGACACGAAGAAGATGAAGACAAAAGAAAAAATGACACTAAATATTGAATAGGAATCATCTTTCTGAAGATCATCCAGTGACCTGAGAAGATGTGGGTGCTGTGCTCACCTCTCCAGCTCCGTGCACCACAGGATGTCCTCCTTCCCGTTCATCAGGACGGGGAAGTGCTGGTCTTTCCCCTGTTTGATGGAGTTGGAACGAGTGGTGATGGTTCGAACTTTTCCAAACTGTGAGACCACAAACACACTTTCACCCAAAGTCCACCACTGTGAGAGCAGCTGGTTGTGTGTGGTGCAGATATCTGACCTTTGCCACTCGGCCGTGATCCAGACAGTCCTGCAGCTCCAGCTTGTCCATCCCCGACGCACACAGCGGCCTGAAACCACACGTCAGCACACGTCATGCTACACACTGTGCACACAGCTCGTATGAAGTCAGTCTGTGGTGCAGAGAAGAGCCTGAAGCTCCTGAAGCTCCAGGGTTTAAAAGAGGTCGAGCAGCTTCAGCTCTTAAAAGTGAGGCCAAAGCGCCTTGGTCGCCCCCTGGTGGCCGGCTCCAGTGAAGGTCATGAGAGTTGAAGCGTCTGCTGGACTCAGATGTTTGTGATGTGAAGAGTTTACCGACCTGTTCATTCCTGGCAAGTTTCCCCAGAAGTATCGTGCACGGTGAGCAGCAGACACGTCGATGGCATCAATCATCACAGGGTTACACTACAAAATAAAAGCCCACAGGGAATTACTACACATCCTCTCAGCACCTGTAAACCACCGCTCGCAACACGCGCTCCTGGCACGTGATGGTTGTCTCCTCACAAGGAAAGAGTTGGTCCCTCAGCAGAGCGTCTGGATCTCACATTCACATCTGTGCTCTCACTCAAACTGCCCCCCCCCCCCCCCCGCTTGTGCTCAGATTTCATAAAACCTCTGCTATCTGATTTGTTTCTTCTGCTTTTAAATTGTTTTGTGTAGCACATTTCAATTAAATACCAGGTGTAGTGTTGACTAATGAGGTCTGCACCAAAAAGAAATTGACAAAGAAACAGCCAATTGGAATAGTCGGCCACACGACCAATAAAGTGCCTCGGTTTGGTGAGCTGCCCCCCCCGGTAGTGTTTGACATCTGGGCCCATTTCAAGTCAACAGCAGCAGGAACTCACCTCCAGGAATCGGGAGATGTCCCTCTTGTCGTTGACGCCCATGGCCACCACGTTCTCAAACATCCAGAAGAACGGCCGGTCCTCTCCTTCCTTGGGCTTGGCTTCGCTCAGCAGCCGGTAGAACTCGAAGAACAACCTCCCTGTTCCCTCTAGAACCACACAACGTCATCAGAATCCAACACAGCATCATCAGAGTCCAACACAACATCATCAGAGTCCAACACAACCTCCTCAGAGTCCAACACAACCTCCTCAGAGTCCAACACAACGTCCTCAGAGTCCAACACAACGTCCTCAGAGTCCAACACAAGGTCATCAGAGTCCAACACAATGTCATCAGAGTCCAACACAAGGTCATCAGAGTCCAACACAAGGTCATCAGAGTCCAACACAACATCATCAGAGTCCCACACAACGTCCAGAACTTCGGTTTATCCAAGTTTATTAATTTTACCGTAGAAAAACAAAGTACGTTCTATTCGCAGTTTGGAGAATTGTCATCTCACTAATAGTAGTAAAACCGTAACACAACATTAGTGTCGTTAATGAGCAGTTATTTCCCAACAGCATTAGAACATGAAGATGATGATTAGAGAAGAAGATCAGGAGGACGTGAGTTCCTCGGGCAGGAACCTACCATAGAGACCTTTCCTCGCAGGGTTGACGATGGACAGGTCGTTGCAGGGACTTCCTCCGATCACCAGGTCAAACGGACCCCACTCTAGAAGCTGGGAGACAACAGCACCACCTAGTGTTAGACGGAGCTGCAGCTGCTGGATGATGAAGAAGCAGCTGAGTTCTCTTTGGGTTCAGGAGACAAACAGGAGGAGCCTGAGGGAAATGGAACTCTTACATCTTTCTTGGAGATGTTCCTCACATCATGGACGTACTGGATCTTTCCTTCATGTCTGACCACGCCCACTGAGATGGAGTCCTCGCACACCTCCGACGCCACGTACTGGTCCACCTTGAAACCCAGATCCCTCAGAACCAGGTATCCTGCCGACACAAACCTCCCATGATGCTCGGCTGCACCTCACTAACACACATTCCTGACGTGGGCTCGTTCTCACCAGTGGCGATGCCGTCGAACAGGGAGAGGACTTTGATTGGTCGTCTCTGCTCTGCAGGGACTGCTGGGTAATTCTTTGGCTGCTCCTAGAAGATGAAGAAGGAGAAGAATCAGGACAAAGTGTCAGATCCAGGAGCTTCCATCACGTTCTTTAACACTGGGAGAGGGAACATCTGATGTTTTCACCAGTCTCTCCGGATAGTTCCTGGATCTTGATGAAAGGAGGAGGCTGATGTCTGTGAGCGTCTGTAGCGTGGTGACTTACAAACTCCTGTCCGTGGTCGTTGGCAAAGAACTCCTGCAGCTTCAGGCTCCAGTCGTCCCGGCGCCTCAGGCTGCCGTACTGCGGCGGCGGCTGACACATGTAGCATCTCCACGGGTCCAGGTAGCGGGCGCTGTTAGATGTTCCAGGACTGACCAGGATGTCCAGGCAGTCCACGCAGAAACACCTGGACCAGGACGGAGGAGAAGAGGAGGAGAAGAGGAGGAGAAGAGGAGGTGAACGGATGCACACACACACGTGTTGGTGGAGAGGGTGTGTTGTGTTGTGTTCACTCTTCGGGAGCTTGTGCGTCGTCTGACCTGCAGCAGTTGGCGTTGCCGCAGAGCAGAACCTCTCGACCTCCGCAGCACACGGTGCAGTACGACTGGTAGCCATCGTCATCGTACATGTAGGACATCTCCAGGTACACATCCTAAACACACACAAACACACACACTCAGTGAGGTGAGATGAAACCCAGAGATGTGCTCAGACACAGGTTGAGATCCTTCTTCTCTACCTTGCACGTTTGGCACAGGCCTCCTTCAAACAGTGGGTGGAAGGTTGCAGCTCTCCTCTTTCCACAGGAGAGACAGAACTCTGTGGACACACACATCGGTCAACAACACACAAACCACACAACATTGGATCATTTGCAAATGAGAGTGAAAAGTCTTTACCTTCAATACTACAATTATTCTTCAGGACTTCATTCACCATTTGTTCTGAGAGAGAAGAAGACGAGTGTTAACGAACAAGTTTTCTATCTTCATCCAAACCTCTCCAGGAAACTTCACCTTCAACCTTTCACCAGCTTGAGAAACAACCTCTGCTCTAAATCTGAAGCTGTTTCCAGACCTGAGCTGATTCTACTGATATTATCCAGAGGGGCTGCAAGTGAGAACACAAACGTGTGAGTCAGCTGCTGCAGACATTCTTCATCCTGCCCCCCCCCCCCTCAGCATGAGCACATGAGGGAATCCAGCAGGAGACTCTTCAGAGGATTCACAGCAGCTTCATGACGTGTCTGACACATGACGGATGAAGAGTAAAACTAATTCTATAATACCAGCGGAGCCGCACACGTAGAAGACACACAGACGTTCACTTTGAGAGACGTTCAAGCAGCACATCCGGGTCAATGTGTAGACAACATGTGAGTCTGTAGCAGAATGTGGACGTCCAGGAGAAGGGGACGTCCAGGAGAAGGGGACGGACGACAGGGACAAACAAGCCTCCAGAGAAAAGAGAGAATGAAACTGAGAGTAACTGTATATTTCCAGATTCCAACAGGTGGAGTCGGTACCTCTGCAGAAGGACTCCTCGGGGGCGGCCTTGCTCTTACAGAGGCTGACTCGGGGCCGCTTGGCGCTGGGGAAGTACTCGGGCAGAGACACGTCCAGGACCTGGTGGTCCAGGGGGTTGCTGTCTGCAGGGGGGGGCACAAACACATCCACTTAAAACCAAACTAAGACGAGGCACAAATCTGCAGCTGGCGTTCTGCTGCATGCTTTGCTCACTGGCGCCGTGCGTCGGTTTGAGTCCCTCCTCTCCTTTGGGCAGGAAGCCGCCGTTGGCCCAGTCCAGCATGGGTTTGATCTGGTCCTCTGGATTCTCAGACTCACAGGGAGGAAACGTCTGCTCCGCCCGAATACTGGACATCTGAGAGACACGTGTTCAACAAACAGGACAGATGAAGGTTCTACACGCGTGAACCTCGCCTGCTTCTCTAAAGGTCAGAGGTCACAGGTCAGAGGTCAGAGGCAGGCGAAGGGCCTTCCTTAAGAAGACGCCAGAGTGACAGTCGAGGCCTCACGGGGACAGGAGACAACGAGAGAGAGAGAGAGAGAGAGAACACCATGAAGAGGAAAGAGTGGTGACACACACACACACACACACACACACACACACACACACACACACACACACACACACACACACACACACACACACACACACACACACACACACACACACACACACACACACACACACACACACACACACACACACACACACACACACACACACACACACACACAACTGAGAAACAAACAGATGAGAATGAAAGATGGAAAAGAGTCAAAGATTAAGAAGTACGTAATAATATTTCAATTCAAACTGGTTCACTGTGAGACTAACTGGTCAGTTTGTGTGTTGTCAGTTTGTGTGTTGTCAGTTTGTGTGATCACACGTTTCAGGGTCCGAGGGTTCGATCCCACAGAGCGGACGTGTCTCCTGAGCCTCACCTCCAGAGCCTGGAACACGGCCCGGCGGTACGAGGCCAGCTTGGTGTAGGACGCCTGGCTGAAGAACTTGGGGAAGGCGATGATGGAGTCCAGTTTGTCTGCAGAGACCTGGGGGACGAAGACACAGCGTCAAACAGCTGTGGTCCAATGTCCCTCCCTCCTTCAGTCTGTGTGTCCTCCTCACCTCTGAGAACTTGCCGTCTCCAAACCACTGCAGCCACCTCATGCCGGGGCCGGCCGGCCTCTTGCCGGTGGCGCGCCACGTCACCACGATGCCGGGCCACCAGGAGAAGCCTTTGATCTTCCCCCACACCAGCTCTCCGATGCCAAAGCCCTTGTTGTCCTGAGAGAAGACAGACGAAGACGAGTCAGTGTTCTCCTTCCAAACTCCACCAACAGACATCTCCTCTTATTAGAGTGAAGACAGAGGGAGACAACCGTCTGCTGACGTTACACAATCACACACAGAAAACCACACCAGCAGTGAGACGTTGACATGGACCGGGCGGAGCTTCATGAAAACAGGATCCAGCTCAGAAGCTGCTCATCTACTGGACCTGTTTGGAACCGGTGCTCGGAGCCGCTCTCTGTCGGAGTGCGTTTCTGTGTCGCTCAGGATTTACATGAATGTTTGTGTTTCTGTGGAAAACAACACAGTCGAGTTATCGATTCCATATTTTAAGAAAACACTGCAGGTCCAGTGATGCTTTGGAAGAAATATCTTCTCGCTGAGAAGAGAAGAATGAAGATGTTTGGCACGCTGACAGAAATCTGAATATTATCTGTGTTGTTCAATCTCTGAAGATCAAAGACACCAGTCATAAAGAAAATAAAGAAAACTTCTTGTGTTTGCAGAAAAGCAAAGAACAAATAAAAGTTACTCAGAGAAACAACCTGTCTCTCTCTCTCTAGTAACCGAGGGACAGAATGAGACAGAGTTCAGTGTCTCCTGTGTTTCTGCAGCTTTGTGCTTCAGCTGCTCGGTTTGCAGACGCTCTATAGAAACTGATAGAACCTCCTCTTTGTCCAGAGCGTGCTCGTGTGCTCGTGTCTGAGCAGCAACTGAGCCAGGTGGTCGCTCTACAGACGCCACGAGGCCTCGGGACGCTGAGGACGCTGAGGACGCTGCCGTCTGTCCTGCTGCTCGTCAGGACCTGAAAGAAACGATTGATACCGAGCAAACACAGCCGCTGTGTGTGTGTGTGTGTGTGTGTGTGTGTGTGTGTGTGTGTGTGTGTCTGTGTGTGTGTGTGTGTGTGTGCACAGGGCCAGGTGGGGGAGGTGGAGTGAAGGGAGTTACCCTCCTCCTTCATTCAATCGCTGCCAAACCCCAACTTCCCTTTTTTATATCAAATCCTCCCCCCCCCCCCCCTCTCCTTTCCTCTGCTGATCTGTCGACCACAGACTCAAAGTTCTCTGTGGCTAACTGACTTGTGGGCGTTTTCAGGTATTTAACCTCTGTGTGTGTGTGTGTGTGTGGGGGGGGGGGGGGGGGGGGGGTCCTTGGTTCCCCGACACAGGATCAGTCCAGACACGTGACTCAGAGGAGGAAACATTCTGAGTGTGTTTGTGCCTCAGTCGATCTGAACAGGATGTCTGTCTCTGCTGGAATCTCTCTCCTCCCTCATCATCACAGTTGAAGGTTTTTGTAGTTCTACTCAGACTCTTCTTTAAGAACCTTGTTCAGATCTATGCAGCATCCATGTGACCCTTCACCTTTGACCTTTAAGTTCTGATCAGGTCAGAGTTTGGGAAAAATTTGAATTTGGTTCTTTGTCTTTAGAAGTTTTTAAGATTAAAATGTCCTCTTAAACTGCCACATGTTAATATTGAGCATTTATTTTTCCCATTTCTATTAAAGTTTCTCACGTGAAGTTCAGTTAAAGTTCAGTTAAAGTTCAGCACCTGAACTCGACCGGCTTGTTTTTCTTATTCCTTCATTCCGCCCTCATGGGAAGAAGAATGTTTACATCCTGATATCTAATCTGCACGTAATTATTATCAGGGTCACACACACCCCCCCACACACACACACACACACACACGCACATGCACACACACGCACAAATACACTTTAGTTTGAAAATGTCATGGAGCTCCATATCAGAAGCATCTTCCAGAACACAGGTGAAATCAGATGAGGATTTATTTTCTCTGAGCGACGACGAGGTGGAACTGTTACTGACAGGAAGAGTAACTGACAGGAAGAGTAACTGACAGGAAGAGTAACTGACAGGAAGTGTCACTGACAGGAAGTGTCTCTGACAGGAAGTGTCACTGACAGGAAGTGTCTCTGACAGGAAGTGTCTCTGACAGGAAGTGTCTCTGACAGGAAGTGTCTCTGACAGGAAGTGTCTCTGACAGGAGGTGTAACTGAGAGGATGTGTAACTGACAGGAGGTGTAACTGAGAGGAAGTGTAACTGACAGGATGTGTAACTGACAGGAGGCGTAACTGAGAGGAAGTGTCTCTGACAGGAGGCGTAACTGACAGGAAGCGTAACTGACAGGAAGCGTAACTGACAGGAGGTGTCACTGAGAGGAAGTGTAACTGACAGGAGGTGTCACTGAGAGGAAGTGTAACTGACAGGAGGTGTAACTGAGAGGAGGTGTAACTGAGAGGAGGTGTCACTGACAGGAGGTGTAACTGACAGGAGGTGTAACTGACAGGAAGCGTAACTGACAGGAGGTGTAACTGACAGGAGGTGTAACTGACAGGAGGCGTAACTGACAGGAGGTGTAACTGACAGGAGGTGTCTCTGACAGGAGGTGTAACTGACAGGAGGTGTAACTGACAGGAGGCGTAACTGACAGGAGGTGTAACTGACAGGAGGTGTCTCTGACAGGTGTTTCTGACAGGAAGTGTAACTGACAGGAGGTGTAACTGACAGGAAGCGTAACTGACAGGAGGTGTAACTGACAGGAGGTGTAACTGACAGGAGGCGTAACTGACAGGAGGTGTAACTGACAGGAGGTGTCTCTGACAGGAGGTGTAACTGACAGGAGGCGTAACTGACAGGAGGTGTAACTGACAGGAGGTGTAACTGACAGGTGTTTCTGACAGGAAGTGTAACTGACAGGAGGTGTAACTGACAGGAAGCGTAACTGAGAGGAGGTGTTTCTGACAGGAGGTGTAACTGACAGGAGGTGTAACTGACAGGAGGTGTAACTGACAGGAGGTGTAACTGACAGGAGGCGTAACTGAGAGGAGGTGTAACTGAGAGGAGGTGTTTCTGACAGGAGGTGTAACTGAGAGGAGGTGTTTCTGACAGGAGGTGTAACTGACAGGAGGTGTAACTGAGAGGAAGTGTAACTGACAGGAAGCGTAACTGACAGGAGGCGTAACTGACAGGAGGTGTAACTGACAGGAGGTGTCTCTGACAGGAGGTGTAACTGACAGGAGGTGTAACTGACAGGAGGTGTAACTGACAGGAGGTGTAACTGACAGGAGGTGTAACTGACAGGAGGTGTAACTGACAGGAGGTGTTTCTGACAGGAGGTGTAACTGACAGGAGGTGTAACTGACAGGAGGTGTAACTGACAGGAGGTGTAACTGAGAGGAAGTGTAACTGACAGGAGGTGTCACTGAGAGGAAGTGTAACTGACAGGAGGTGTCACTGAGAGGAAGTGTAACTGACAGGAGGTGTAACTGAGAGGAGGTGTAACTGAGAGGAAGTGTAACTGACAGGAGGTGTCACTGAGAGGAAGTGTAACTGACAGGAGGTGTCACTGAGAGGAAGTGTAACTGACAGGAGGTGTAACTGAGAGGAAGTGTAACTGACAGGAAGCGTAACTGACAGGAGGTGTCTCTGACAGGAGGTGTAACTGACAGGAGGCGTAACTGACAGGAGGTGTCTCTGACAGGAGGTGTAACTGAGAGGAAGTGTAACTGACAGGAGGTGTAACTGACAGGAGGTGTTTCTGACAGGAAGTGTCTCTGACAGGAAGTGTAACTGACAGGAGGTGTAACTGACAGGAGGTGTAACTGACAGGAGGTGTAACTGACAGGAGGTGTAACTGACAGGAGGTGTAACTGACAGGAGGTGTAACTGAGAGGAAGTGTAACTGACAGGAGGTGTAACTGACAGGAGGTGTAACTGACAGGAGGTGTAACTGACAGGAGGTGTAACTGAGAGGAAATGTAACTGACAGGAGGTGTCTCTGACAGGATGTGTAACTGACAGGAAGCGTAACTGACAGGAGGCGTAACTGACAGGAAGTGTAACTGACAGGAGGTGTAACTGACAGGAGGTGTAACTGACAGGAAGTGTAACTGACAGGAAGTGTAACTGAGAGGAAGTGTAACTGACAGGAGGTGTAACTGACAGGAGGTGTAACTGACAGGAGGTGTTTCTGACAGGAAGTGTCTCTGACAGGAAGTGTAACTGACAGGAGGTGTAACTGACAGGAAGCGTAACTGAGAGGAGGTGTTTCTGACAGGAGGTGTAACTGACAGGAGGTGTAACTGAGAGGAGGTGTTTCTGACAGGAGGTGTAACTGACAGGAGGTGTAACTGACAGGAGGTGTAACTGACAGGAGGCGTAACTGAGAGGAGGCGTAACTGAGAGGAGGTGTTTCTGACAGGAGGTGTAACTGAGAGGAGGTGTTTCTGACAGGAGGTGTAACTGACAGGAGGTGTAACTGAGAGGAAGTGTAACTGACAGGAAGCGTAACTGACAGGAGGCGTAACTGACAGGAGGTGTAACTGACAGGAGGTGTAACTGACAGGAGGTGTAACTGACAGGAGGTGTAACTGACAGGAGGTGTAACTGACAGGAGGTGTAACTGACACGAGGTGTTTCTGACAGGAGGTGTAACTGACAGGAGGTGTAACTGACAGGAGGTGTAACTGACAGGAGGTGTAACTGAGAGGAAGTGTAACTGACAGGAGGTGTCACTGAGAGGAAGTGTAACTGACAGGAGGTGTCACTGAGAGGAAGTGTAACTGACAGGAGGTGTAACTGAGAGGAGGTGTAACTGAGAGGAAGTGTAACTGACAGGAGGTGTCACTGAGAGGAAGTGTAACTGACAGGAGGTGTCACTGAGAGGAAGTGTAACTGACAGGAGGTGTAACTGAGAGGAAGTGTAACTGACAGGAAGCGTAACTGACAGGAGGCGTAACTGACAGGAGGTGTAACTGACAGGAGGTGTCTCTGACAGGAGGTGTAACTGAGAGGAAGTGTAACTGACAGGAGGTGTAACTGACAGGAGGTGTTTCTGACAGGAAGTGTCTCTGACAGGAAGTGTAACTGACAGGAGGTGTAACTGACAGGAGGTGTAACTGACAGGAGGTGTAACTGACAGGAGGTGTAACTGACAGGAGGTGTAACTGACAGGAGGTGTAACTGAGAGGAAGTGTAACTGACAGGAGGTGTAACTGACAGGAGGTGTAACTGACAGGAGGTGTAACTGACAGGAGGTGTAACTGAGAGGAAATGTAACTGACAGGAGGTGTCTCTGACAGGATGTGTAACTGACAGGAAGCGTAACTGACAGGAGGCGTAACTGACAGGAAGTGTAACTGACAGGAGGTGTAACTGACAGGAGGTGTAACTGACAGGAGGTGTAACTGACAGGAAGTGTAACTGACAGGAAGTGTAACTGAGAGGAAGTGTAACTGACAGGAGGTGTCTCTGACAGGATGTGTAACTGACAGGAAGCGTAACTGACAGGAGGCGTAACTGACAGGAGGTGTAACTGAGAGGAAGTGTAACTGACAGGAGGTGTTTCTGACAGGAGGTGTCACTGACAGGAGGTGTAACTGAGAGGAAGTGTAACTGACAGGAGGTGTAACTGACAGGAGGTGTAACTGACAGGAGGTGTTTCTGACAGGAGGTGTCACTGACAGGAGGTGTAACTGAGAGGAGGTGTAACTGACAGGAAGAGTAACTGACAGGAGGTGTAACTGACAGGAGGTGTAACTGACAGGAGGTGTCTCTGACAGGAGGTGTAACTGAGAGGAAGTGTAACTGACAGGAGGTGTAACTGACAGGAGGTGTAACTGACAGGAGGTGTAACTGACAGGAGGTGTTTCTGACAGGAAGTGTCTCTGACAGGAGGTGTAACTGACAGGAGGTGTAACTGACAGGAGGTGTCACTGACAGGAGGTGTAACTGACAGGAGGTGTAACTGACAGGAGGTGTCTCTGACAGGAGGTGTAACTGACAGGAGGTGTAACTGACAGGAGGTGTAACTGACAGGAAGTGTAAATGACAGGAGGTGTAACTGACAGGAGGTGTCACTGAGAGGAAGTGTAACTGACAGGAGGTGTAACTGACAGGAAGTGTAACTGACAGGAGGTGTAACTGACAGGAGGTGTAACTGACAGGAGGTGTAACTGACAGGAAGTGTAACTGACAGGAAGTGTAACTGAGAGGAAGTGTAACTGACAGGAGGTGTCTCTGACAGGATGTGTAACTGACAGGAAGCGTAACTGACAGGAGGCGTAACTGACAGGAGGTGTAACTGAGAGGAAGTGTAACTGACAGGAGGTGTTTCTGACAGGAGGTGTCACTGACAGGAGGTGTAACTGAGAGGAAGTGTAACTGACAGGAGGTGTAACTGACAGGAGGTGTAACTGACAGGAGGTGTTTCTGACAGGAGGTGTCACTGACAGGAGGTGTAACTGAGAGGAGGTGTAACTGACAGGAAGAGTAACTGACAGGAGGTGTAACTGACAGGAGGTGTAACTGACAGGAGGTGTCTCTGAC